>NC_035436.2:2297064-2559853 GCF_002127325.2 Helianthus annuus | reverse complement strand
CTCCCCGACTCTAAGTTAATCAATAGCTTAAGGTTGGAGGGAAGAACACTCGATTTTCTGAAGACAGACGTGAAGACACTCGATTTTGGACAACGGAAGCCCCACGTGTGTGAAGACCCACCTTCGTACGAAGGCACCAACTTCGTACGAAGCTTCTGTTTCCCACCGATACTTTGATTTTCGACCGTTTCAGCACTTTGGAGGACTCACGCTTATGTTCCCGTACGCAGGGTGATCCGACGCTCCCTTCAATCCATTGAGGGTCGTGTTTCTTGATTAGGACACGCATAGTGAGTATACTGATACGTGGTCGAAAACCGGTGATCGTTTGTGCCTAAGTTGATGTTTTTACATAGCTTTTAATCTTGAATAGCCTACTTTTAATGGGATTTGTGTTTTACAGGTCTAAAAGAGTTTAAGGAGCTAATCGGGAGCTAAACGGAGCACCGGGACGCGAATCGGGTCAACCGGGATCAAGAAATGAAAAACAGAAAACAAGCTGGTGTTAACCATGAAGATTGGATGTGTTTTAGGGAATGTTAATGGATTTAAAATCATGATAGAGGGCTGAATTACGAGTACGTGGGCGAAAACGGTGAGTAAAACGGAGTTATAACGAAGAAGTTATGAAGAAAACAGTTTCAGACGAAACTGGCAAAACTAGGCAGCGTCGGAGACGCCCAAAAGGGTCGTCGACGACGGCCTCTGGTTTGTTCCGTTGGCCCGAAACCTCCGTAAACAGCTAATTAAGCCGTCGGTCGAAACTGATACTTCCAGGGGCCGTCGGGGACGCCCTAAATGGCTGTCGGCGATGCCACCTGCATTCTCACTTCGCGAAAAACTTGATTTTTGAGTTGGGGACGAGTTATAACATCAATTTTGACCAAGAAATGGGGGTTACACATATTTTGAAGTTTGAATATCATCTTGGGGCCCCTAATCACCATCTATCACCTACCATTCCATCCAACATCATCTCTACAGCCGGAATTCTCACCCGAATCCAAAACCCTAGTTCATCACCATTACAATCATCCTTCAACCTTCCACCCATTCAATTTCTCCACCACAAACCCTAACCCTTCATCCACCTTCAAGCTTCACGATGATCCAACTCAAGCTTTCTACATCCGGTGATCAAGTTTCTTCGATCATGCTCGGCTAATTCCTTGAAGGTTTCACCCCGGTGTAGACTTTTGTAAGATTTAGGGTTATTTATGTTTTGATAATTGTTTTGTGACAACTTGAATTGCATTTGAATCTTAGACAATTGTCCTACGTTGGTATTGAATTTGCAAACTGTCGAGTGAATGATTAAATTTGACTTTGTGAAATGAATACACGTATTTATGCCTTGTCTTTTGGTAGGATTTGCTAGTCCAAAGTAACGAAGTGTATCATGGTCCGTTGTTTACGACGTTGATAGCGATTGACACCTAAGCTTTGTGATTGCGACCCGTTAATGAACTATTTCAAGTAAAGCTAATTAAAATACATAGTAACCCTAAGTCTTGCATTAGTTGAAACCGGGTGTGAACCTTGTTATATTATTGTTCAATCAATCAATTTTAATTCTCGCACTTTGTTAATCACTAGTAGTTAATCCATTCAATCATTTTAGTAATTCTAATTCACATCTTTCAATTAAACAAAAATACAAAAATATATCTTAGCAATCTTCATAAGTGTGACATCTATTCATAATTCAATCAAATCCATTCGCAAACCACATTCTCTTCGTGGTTCGACCCCTTACTACCACTAGCTATTTGTTAAGGGTAATTTGGGTAAATAAATATTATCTTTGACCGGAGCGCGACACTCCGATCAAATTTTGGCGCTGTTGCCGGGGAGTGCGTGCGCTTTGTGTTTGGATTATTGTTTGAATTTGCGTGATTATCTGTTTAAGTTGTTTCATTTCTTTTTGTACCTTGTCTTTTTCCTTGTTGCGCGGGTTGTGTTACGTGTGCAGGTTACAGGTAGTGCATGTATACGCGGAACTCCGGGAGGACTTCACCTTTAGTCTACGAACCGAAAATTGAAAGAGTTGCAAGGATAAATGTAGCAAGTCGGTTAGAGGCAACACTTGTGTCTAATCAAACCGCTACATGTCACACCCCGGTTTCCACGTGTCACCGGTGGGCCCGGTGTGAGGTATGGTGACGTAGTTGGCATCATCATAGACAAACAACACAATATAATAATGCACAGCGGAAGCAGAAATAGATTCATTTCAACTTTAAATAAAATGTAATATTAAATATCACGAGTAGTTGAAACGGATCCACAGGCGGATCAAATAAAATAAGATAATTGTTCAACAGTTTATTGTCGTCCGAGCTTGCGAGACTATTGTGGACGATCTAGGAGACAGCCAGCCTAGTACGTGTAGTACCTGCACTTAACCTTTTGGGAAAATACGTCAGTTTACACTGGTAAATACAAATTAACTGGCTCATTTTGAAAATGATTGAAAATTGATTTAAATGCACATGGCATAAAATATTTTTATAACTTGGGATAATTATGCAATATAAACTTGTGAACGAATTACATGCTACTCGTACGTTTGGTAGCCCGGGATCTTGTCCGGGTTAAAGATTAATAGACACACCACATTAAAGAGTTATACACGGCGGGTGTACGCCTACACCCCGTGCTCTGGTCGTGGCCATCTCGTAAGATAATGCCAAGATATCCGGGACACGGTCATTAACCCCCCAAATGCTTAAAGTAAAACAAAACTGTTTAAACGAGCCGAACAAACTATTCCAATTGCATACCCAAGGGTGCAAGATTTGTACGCTCGATCAAGCGGTATTCTATATACCGTACCCCAAGCACGTATAGGGAAAATAAGTCAAAATGTATTTACCTGAGTAAGTATGAATCACAATTGGCTAGTGTAGGTAGCTTTTACCGGGCCTCCTATTCTGGAACAAAGGTTTATAATAACCTATTAGATTCCTAACGGGCCTTTATTTAAGCCTTAGCTTAGACCGGTTAGTTTTAAGAACGATACGGTACAAGCGCACGATTAAGCGGAGACCGGATAGAATGTGATTTAGACCCGACAAGTTTGAATACTTGTATAATATGGGTATACTAAATACATTCTGGATTTTGAGACAAAAATGATAACGTTTGACCCGTTTCGGTCAATTTATGCAAACTAGTTACATAAACCGAACCGAGCGCTAAAAGAGCGTTACGGGCAACCAAAAGAGTCATATGCAAGTTCCCTGAGATAATATGCTTTAAATATGATGTAATATCAGTAAGTTATGTTCTATTATGCCCCGAATGAATTTATACTCAATTTATGCCTTATAAGGGCATTTTGGTCATTTAAAGGATTATAAAAGAGTTAAATTGGAAATCCGAGTTACGGGTCTGATTTATATAGTAAATATACTTAGTTTGACATATTATAACAGTAGGGTATGACCCATATACAAAACTTATCATTTAAAATCAAACTATGCACCGTAGGGGTATTTTAGTAATTTCACAAGGGCTAAAACTGTAAAAACTGGAAATCTGAGTTCAAAAATTTATACTTACTGTTATTATATGAAAATATGATAAATACATCGAATCTTATATGTTTAATATGAGTATAACGCTTACTATGCGCTAAAAACGCTAAAAATGTGATTTAGAGCCGTTTCCGGGTTTTTAAAAGAAGGCTGAGATTTTTATATTTCCAGAATGCTCAAAATAGTTTATTTGACAAATAAAATCAGTAGAAAAAGGTTTGGGGTCAAAAGGATTTATAAAACTCATTTTATGGCTTAAACGGTCAAAACCGGCATTAACCGAAACAACTTAGCGACCTATGATACGATCAGCCAAAAATTAAATAAAAATCATCAAAAATCCCAAAATATTATATAACATCAGTGGGTAAAAAGTTTTATATCAAAAAGTGGCCTTAAATAGGTTATACGCCAAATGCGCCGATTATGTAACATAAAGCTTTTGTTTTACGATATCGGCCATAACTCAAAATCTGGACCACCAACTGATCTCAAATTTTCGGTGCAAGTTTATAAATTAGCAATAAAGATTTCTACTCTTTCACTTTTACAAAAATCACGTTTTATATCAAAAAGGGCAAAATAGTCAACTTTAAGCATAAATCGGAAACATGCATATGAATCGGTTAAGCGTAGACTCAAGATGTAAAAATTCCAGAGAGTTACACTTAAATAAAAATGGTCAAAAATATACTCTAATACAGATCTCAAACATGCATGCATGGATCCGAATCGAGAGTCAACGAAAAAGTCGTTTTATAAGACTTTCGGTTCCGATCCGAGCTTATACTAAAGATTGTTGATTTGATTATGATAAAACACATTCTTATATTCATTATAAGTTATTTTTGATGATCAAACTGATTGCATGTCGTCCACATTACCATTTATGCTATATTTCGCAAAAACGATTTCTGTTGACTTTTTAAGAACAACTTTGACTCGACAAATAGCATGCTTAGAGTGGGAATCAGAGAATACCCTTTTGAGGGTTTGTTTCCCACATAAATACCAACCTATAAGTGGTTTCAATTTGAGAAATGACAGAGCCAAAATCGTTTAATCGAAAAGTCAAACTATATGAACAACGGATTGACTTTTGGCTAATAATCAAAGCTAGAACGAATTAGAGGATGATATGAATGCTTACAAAGGTCCTAATGAAGCTTAGATAGCACTATGAGGCTGCCTTGACGACCAGAAAGCTCCTGGAATGCCTTGTGAAGTTTTGATAGTTGTGATGTTCTTGTTTCTCTAGCTCAAGACCCACAAAATGAAGCATATGATCTGATTTATGGAGTTCTAGATGTTCTAAGAAGTCCACAAGTGTCCTACTTTGCATGTAGTCTTATTGGAGGGCTTGGGAGGTGGAGAAAGCTGGCAACAACTCACAAAATCGGACCCAAGTAGCTAAATTCGCGAGTTACTGCATCTGACAGTGGGTCGCGGCCCGCGTTAGGCAGCCCAGGCGGGCCGCCTGGTGTCTGCAGCTGCCAAACTTTGATTAAAATTGGCAGTTTTGGTCCCTTTCCTTCGCACCCGATGTTTTGCCGCTTATCTTGACTCGTAAACCCCCAAACTTGGTTTTTAAGAACCTTGGGACATTTACCAACATGGTAATGTCCTCGGTTAACTTTGCGCTCACCCGAAAAGCCATGAAATTCGACGTTGACGCTTTTAACCCCTCAAGTACGGTTTTGGCCATAACTTTCTCATACGATAACGAAACTTCATGAAATTTTTACCACACATTCTAGTGAGTATATTTTAGCATTACAAAGCTTCGGGTCTGCCAAAAGATCACTCAAAGGTATAAATTCAACATGTTTACACTTTTAGCCCCTGCAGTTTGTAATTCCTCACTTTCGTGCAATTTCCGCTTCGTATGATCCATGATCCATCCGTTTAAGGTTATAAACATTATGTAGGGTTATCATAGAGTCTATTTATCCATTGTTGACACTTTGGACCCTTACGTTCCATAGTTTTCACTGTTTGTCAACTTCAGTCCCTCTAAAGTATGTTCTCGCATATGCAAAATCTATGACACGTGTCAATACATTATTGGACGTAAATTTTCGAGGTGTTACATCCTCACCCCCTTAAAAGAAATCTCGACCTCGAGATTTTCCTGAAACAAATGAGGATATTTCTCTTTCATCGTGGATTCCACTTCCCACGTATATTCGGGACCTCTACGGGCATCCCATTTGACCTTGACAATAGGTACATGCTTCCTTCGAAGCTTCTTCACCTGTTGATCCTCGATCGACAATGGTTTTTCCACGAACTTCAGACTCTCGTCTATGTGTATATCTGTATGTGGTATAACCAGTGATTCGTCAGCGAAACACTTCTTCAGATTACAGATGTGGAACACATTATGAATAGCGCTAAGTTCTTCAGGCAAGTTTAACTTGTAAGCGACTGACCCGACACGTTCGATGATCTCGAAAGGTCCTATGTATCTCGGGCTTAGCTTGCCTTTCTTACCAAATCGCATCATCCCCTTCCAGGGCGACACTTTAAGCAACACCTTATCACCTACATTGAAGTGAAAATCTTTGCGCTTCGGATCCGCATAACTTTTCTGCCTATCCCTGGCAGCTTTCAAACGATCGCGAATCTGAACGATCTTGTCCGTCGTCTCAAAAACGATATCTGGTCCTGACAGCTGGACATCTCCAACTTCTGCCCAACAGATGGGCGATCTACACTTTCTACCGTATAAGGCTTCAAAAGGCGCGGCTTTTATGCTGGAATGGTAGCTATTGTTGTAGGAGAATTCAATTAGTGGTAGGTTCTTATCCCAACTACCACCCAAGTCGATCGCACATGCACGTAGCATGTCCTCCAAAGTTTGAATAGTACGCTCACTCTGGCCGTCAGTCTGAGGATGGTAAGCCGTACTAAAATTCAAACGAGTGCCCAATGATTGTTGGAAGCTCTTCCAAAAAATCAGAGATAATAGATACAGGTATACCATGCAACGCTACAATCTTATCGACGTATAATTGAGCTAACATATCGGAGCTATACGTCTCTTTGATGGGTAGAAAATGAGCTGACTTCGTCAGTCTATCTACTATGACCCATATGGTATCATTTCCCTTTTTCGTCTTTGGCAACTTGGTGATGAAATCCATTGTCACCATTTCCCATTTCCATGTGGGAATTTCAGGTTCTTGAAGCAAACCTGACGGCTTCTGATGCTCAGCTTTGACTTGCGCACAAGTCAAACATTTAGCTACATACTCAGCTACGGACTTTTTCAGACCAATCCACCAGTAGTTTGCTTTTAGGTCCTGGTACATCTTATCAGCTCCAGGATGAACTGAATATTTAGAGCTGTGGGCTTCCTGGAGGATAACTTCCCGAAGTCCTTCATAAACTGGAACCCATATTCGTCCGTTCAGTCTAAGCATTCCATCTTTGTCGTAGGATAACTGCTCCTCAGTTACTCCTAACTTTTCTTCAGGATAGTTAGCTTCCAACACAGCTTCCTTCTATGCGGCTAACACCCTTTCATTCAAATTATTCCTTATTTCAATGCGCTTGGCATTGATCCTGATCGGTCTCACTTTTTCTTTCCTGCTTAAGGTGTCGGCAACTACATTAGCCTTGCCTGGATGGTATCTTATCTCACAGTCGTAATCGTTTAAAGTTTCCATCCATCGCCTTTGTCGCATGTTCAGTTCCTTCTGATTGAACAAATGCTGAAGACTCTTGTGATCCGAATAAATTATACGCTTGGTTCCATACAAGTAATGTCTCCATAATTTCAAAGCAAATACAACGGCACCCAATTCCAAATCGTGGGTGGTGTAGTTCTTCTCGTGCACCTTTAACTGTCGAGAAGCGTAGGCAATGACTTTACCTCTCTGCATGAGTACACAGCCCATACCAGTATGTGACGCATCACAGTACACCACAAAATCTTCTATACCATCAGGCAATGTCAACACTGGTGCATTGCTCAACTTCTTCTTCAGAATGTCGAAGGATTCCTGCTGCTTAGGGCCCCAATCATACTTAATCTTCTTACGAGTCAACGAAGTTAGGGGCGCAGCAATCCTTGAAAAGTTCTTGATAAATCACCTATAGTATCCTGCCAATCCGAGGAAACTGCGAATCTCGGTAGGAGTCTTTGGCTCCTGCCAATTCATGACTGCTTCTACTTTAGCGGGATCTACTTGGATACCACGCTCACTTACCACATGTCCAAGAAATTGGACTTCTCGAAGCCAAAATTTACACTTCAAAAATTTGGCATAAAGTTTCTCCTGATGCAGAAGTTTGAGAATACAACGAAGGTGTTTCTCATGGTCAGCTTGGTTCTTCGAGTAGATAAGGATGTCGTCAATAAAGACCATGACGAATTTATCTAGATAAGGCTTGCAGACACGATTCATGAGATCCATGAATGTGGCTGGTGCGTTAGTGAGCCCAAAAGGCATCACTAGGAACTCATAATGTCCATAACGAGTCCTAAACGCTGTCTTGTGCACATCTTCATCCTTGACCTTCAACTGATGATAGCCTGATCTCAAATCGATCTTTGAGAAGTAGCTTGCTCCTTGCAACTGATCGGACAGATCGTCGATCCTGGGTAACGGATATCTATTCTTGATAGTGACCTTGTTAATTTCACGGTAATCGATGCACAGACGCATCGATCCATCCTTCTTTTTAACGAACAAGATTGGCGCTCCCCAAGGAGACGAGCTAGGCCTAATAAAACCTTTAGCTAACAGATCATCCAACTGAGTCCTCAACTCCTTCATCTCCGTTGGTGCCAATCTATATGGTGCTCTTGCTACAGGCGCCGCACCCGGAATGATGTCTATTCGAAACTCCACTTGCCTATCCGGTGGTAAACCGGGTAGTTCTTCAGGGAATACTTCAGGGTATTCTGAGATAACAGGGATATCTTCGATCTTCGGCTTTGGCTCATCAATAGTAACTTGTGCCATGTAAATGACACAACCCTTCTGCAGGCATCTGGATGCCTTGAGCATGGACACTTGCTCCGGCAATCCATGCTGGGTATCTCCCTGGATAGTGAGTGACTCACCAGATGGAGCCTTAACTACCACTTGCTTTCTGTTGCACAGAATCTGGGCTTGGTTACGCGATAACCAATCCATGCCTATCACTATGTCGAATCCAGCTAGCTTAAAGGGAAGCAAGGATAATGGAAAAGAATGATTCCTAATGGATATAACACATCCATCTAAAACAGTCGAGGCGGTTTCTAAGGTTCCATCGGCTAATTCCACCTCATACTTCACACTTAAGGTTTTAACAGGTAGATTTAACAATTTACAGAACTTATCATCTACAAATGACTTATCAGCTCCTGAATCAAATAGAACTCTAGCAAAAACATCATTTACAAGAAAAGTACCTGTAATGACGTTGTCGTCTTGAATCGCTTCCTTGGCGTCCATTCTGAAGACTCTCGCATTGGTCTTCTTTCCATCATCGGCCTTCTTTGCGTTCTTTGGGCAATTTGGCCGGATGTGCCCTTTCTCGTTGCAACCAAAACAAGTTGCATCCTTAAGCCTCTTGCAATCTAATGCCTTATGATCCGGGGACTTACAAATCCCACATAGTTTCTGCTGAGATTGAGATCTAGACTCCTGCCTGCATCTCCCAAAATGATGCTTCCTACAAACCTAGCATCTGGGTTTCTCACCCGACTGATGATCTCCCTTCTTGAATCCCGACCCTTTCCTATGGTCGTTGTTCCCTTGGTGTCTTTTCTCTGATCTCCGTGAGGTATCGTCCTCACGTTTCCTCTTGTTTTCCTCCGAGCTCTTAATAGCTCTCAATCTGACCACATCCTGAGTGAGTGAAAGAGATAGATCAGCTACTGATCTGAACGTCGTAGGCCTTGATGCCTTAACGCTCGCTTTGATCTCTGGTGCCAAGCCCCCAATAAAACGGGCGATCCTTCTCGGCTCTGGGGTTACCAGGTATGGCACTAATCGAGACAGAGTGTTGAAGGTAGTGAGATATGCCTGACAGTCGAGGTTCTTCATCACCAGGGATACGAAATCCGACTCAATCCTTTCGACCTCATGTTGTGGGCAGAAATTTTCCTTGATCAGGGCTACCAACTGATCCCATGTCATACTGTACAGTGTGGCCTTACCGGCAGCTTGCAAGAGAGATTTCCACCATGCTAGCGCATCCCCTTTAAACGACTGGGACACGTACTTCACTACGTCCCTATCAGCACACCCGCTGATATCAACAACTGTGTCCATCTCATCTAACCACGTCATGCAGTCAACTGCTCGTTTCTCCCCAGTAAAATCTCTGGGTTTGCATGAAACGAAATATTTATACGTACAGGACTTACTGTACGTATCATGCTTCTGCTTGATTTCTTGTTTCGGGATGCTCCTGTGGTTGGAGGAGTGATTATCCTCATCATCCTTCTTCGGTTCATCTTTCTTTGGCTCGTCTTTCTTAAAGGGCGGCTTGCTATGAGCCTCCGAATGAGTCTTGGGCTTGACGTGCGATGCGGTTCGGGTCCTACTCCGAGTCCCGCTCGATTCTCTGAATTGCCTATCAATAGCTTTGGCAACAACATTTTCAACTAGTGCTTGCAGTTCCGCACCAGTTACATGAATTTTTGTGTTATCAGGGTGTTCCCCAGTATGACTGTTTGTTTCTTCCGATTTTGCCATGTAGCTTTAAAAGCTACAATAAAGTAAGGACAAGGTCTATTTAGAAACGTAACAGTATTATCGTTCTTGACGATTTATTAACCATGGTATTAATAACCATAATAGTTAATTTATTTAATTTCATTCAACACTTTTATTAGTAACTATATCATAGAATGAAATTTATATATTGGCACAATAGGCCTAGTCACTTCGGACAACTTCTAAATTTCAAATTTAGGATTTTATAGGATTAGAATTGTATAATTAAACAAATAATCCTTTGCTTGGCAGGGAGTTATAAACCACAACTGCCTTTTTGTTTTATATGACATAGTCATAACCCGTAGGCATCAAGTCATAATCAGACTTGTATATAGATATAATCTGTAGATAATTTATAAAAAGGGGTGGCTTGTGTGATTTTACAGATCACGCTTAGCCAAGAATGCTAACATGTTCACAGATGTTAACAGAGATTCGAATCTTTTTAACCAGGTTTTACCATATTGGCCAGGCCTTTTAATAAGACATTCAGGCTAGGTTTTACCTTTTTAAGATTCTTATTATAATGGTAAATCAAAATAACATTTGATATTTTTCATTTATTTGTATATTTGTTCATGCATATAAAATGAAAAACTTAAATTAACCGTTTTAAATAAAGTAGGCTAGTACAACTTTGCCCTAAACGGGACTTTTAGTCAAATAACATGCCCACGCAGGGGCTAAACCAAATAACAAACAACAAAACAAACAAAACAAACAAAACAAACCCACGCAGGGGTTAAACAGAAACAACATACCCACGCAGGGGTAGAACAAGAGAAGATATGCTCACGCAGGAGCAGAGTACATGAATAAATGTCCACGCAGGGACATGAGTAGCCGAGCTAACAAACAAAGGATTTAATAATCCTTCTTACCCTTACCCTTGATCAAGTCAACCATCTTCTTAAACATTCCGCGGTTATGTCGGCGATCTTCTCGCAGTTCATGTCGTAATTCACGTCGCACATCGTTTATCCCCTGAAGGATTTCTTGGACTTGCGGTGGCGACATCATCGGCGCCGGCGGCGGTGGCTGATACTGCGGTGGTTGAGAAGGCTGCGGCTGCTGGTATCCATGCGGTGGGTATCCAAAAGTAGATTGCCCCGTAGCCCAGGGACCTCCAAACGTACTCTCCTGATTGAGAGGGTTGAAGCTCGAAGCTATCCAGTAAGGATCCCCTATGTAGTCGTATCCTGGGGGAAAAGTCGGCTCGAAAGGGTTGAACTGTGCCGATCTAGCATAAGCCGGGATTGGCTCTCCAAAGTTCTGCGGTGGCGGTGGCGCGATCGGAGCAGAAGTAACCTCTGAGACGGGATGCGGAGATTCTCCCATCTCTGACTCCTCGTGAAGAGGTGAATATCGGCTGCTACCAGCATGCGGAGGGGTGCCAATGTGTATCCCTCCTCGTGTATACATACGGGCGTTCCTCCTTCGCCTCTGAGGCGGAGGAGGCAAAACCGGAGGCGGTGGCGGCGGCGGAGTGACCACGTCGCGCCAGAAACCCTCAGAAGGGTCCTGCTGCTGCTGAGGTTGCTGTTGAAGCTGCTGCTGTGAGTGCAAGGGGGAGTTATGGTAAGACTGGTGCATGGGGGAGTTGTGGTAGCTAGGGGTATACGCCCAGTCGTGCTGCTTAAACCTCTCCTCGTAACTATCGGGACCATTGTAAGGTGATCCCCTGAACGGTGACCCATCAGATATCTCAATGGGATGGTTTGGCGTACCGTACGGTGGCATGGAAGGATCGCTATCCTCATCGACCTCCATCTCATTGCCACCCGAGAAGTGGTCTTCAGGTCCAAGTGGGTTATGACCCACTGGTTCTTCCAAATAGGCATCAGGGTTGTACAGACCCTGATAGACAGGTGCTGGGTAGTCATAAGGTGACTGGTGTAGAGGAATGTAGGATCCATGGGAGTTATGGGGCTCATTTTCAGAATGAGGCCCAAAAGAGTGGGGTAGGGAAGGTGAGGTACTCAGTGATGCTGAGCGCCTGGCGGGTTCAGCGAACGATCCCCAAAGATCTCGGGCATCGGTGTTATGGGATGCTGATGGGGTTCGCCTATGCGAAGGCCCTGCTTCATGATCATGGGAGGTTGCGAATCCTCCTTGTCCCCTTCCCCGTACACGTGGCGGCATTTTGATCCTGTCAAAAAATCAAACAAGTGGCACAACAAAATATATATATAAGACAAAGTTAGAAAAAAATAAAAGAAATTTGAACATTTCCTAAGTTCTTTGTCTAGACTCGAAAATCGAGGAATGTGCAATTGTGTAACTGAGATTAAACACAAAAGACTAGTGTTTAATTCACTCAGCGTTGGCTCTGATACCAACCTGTCACACCCCGGTTTCCACGTGTCACCGGTGGGCCCGGTGTGGGGTATGGTGACGTAGTTGGCATCATCATAGACAAACAACACAATATAATAATGCACAGCGGAAGCAGAAATAGATTCATTTCAACTTTAAATAAAATGTAATATTAAATATCACGAGTAGTTGAAACGGATCCACAGGCGGATCAAATAAAATAAGATAATTGTTCAACAGTTTATTGTCGTCCGAGCTTGCGAGACTATTGTGGACGCTCTAGGAGACAGCCAGCCTAGTACGTGTAGTACCTGCACTTAACCTTTTGGGAAAATACGTCAGTTTACACTGGTAAATACAAATTAACTGACTCATTTTGAAAATGATTGAAAATTGATTTAAATGCACATGGCATAAAATATTTTTGTAACTTGGGATAATTATGCAATATAAACTTGTGAACGAATTACATGCTACTCGTACGTTTGGTAGACCGGGATCTTGTCCGGGTTAAAGATTAATAGACACACCACATTAAAGAGTTATACACGACGGGTGTACGCCTACACCCCGTGCTCTGGTCGTGGCCATCTCGTAAGATAATGCCAAGGATATCCGGGACACGGTCATTAACCCCCCAAATGCTTAAAGTAAAACAAAATTGTTTAAACGAGCCGAACAAACTATTCCAATTGCATACCCAAATTGTTTGTCAACTTTAGTCCCTCTAAAGTATGTTCTCGCATATGCAAAATCTATGACACGTGTCAATACATTATTGGACGTAAATTTTCGAGGTGTTACACTACAACACCATCACTCACATCGACCATTGAAATCGATTCGATGGCAAACCAAAACTCAAACCAAAACCTTAGCTCGAACCAATTTCAGTACCGAAGCAACTTCAACCCAACCCAGCCCAGAACAAGAGCGACCGGGTGGCAACAATAACAATGGACCACCCACACCACCTTTTCAAAACCAAAATCCCAATAACACTCAACGAACAACCCAACACCAAAACCTTCATCGACAACAATCCTTACCCTTAAACCTTGATGACCGGAATGTCAATTCCGACCGTCGAGGCAACCGAGATCGTGGCAATCCTGCGAACGAAGACCCATTCTTCAACATAGACGACTTGAGGAACGCCATCCCTGGTGACGAACCTTATAGTGTTCCCGATTATCAATCGCCAGAGCATGTGAGTGTTCATACGGAAAATTCGGATGACGGAGGCTACTATGATGATCGAGTTAATGATGACGAAGATTGGGGGTATGTGAATCGGGGTAATGGCTACAATGCAAGAAGGTACGAAGATGAGGAATTTGGTTACCAAAACGCCAATTATGTTGGGGATGATGATTACGGGCATAGGGATGGAAGAAATGATGGTTACGAGAACAACCATCAACCACGAAACAATTATCAACGGAACCGGAATAATGGGTTTTACAACAATAACAACAATGCTAACCATAACCGGATTCCTTGTTTCGTGGGAGGTGGCAATCAAAGGGGTAATCAAGGTAGAAATCAAGGTGGGGATAGAAGGGGTGATCGAAGGGACAACCGAAGACCGGTTGATCAAGAAGTTAACGGTCTGCATCGTCGTCAACAACCTCCCACGGGGAGTGAATGACCGTTTTAGGCCGGTGGTCACCGAGAATGATTCACCAATTGTTTGTGAGATGAGGATGTTTGATTGTAAACCCCATTACATCAACATACTTCCTCATTTCAATGGAAGGTCTAACGACGAACCGTACACGCATTTAGCAGAATTATCCTCTATATGTAACACAATCGGAGGGCACAATTTTGCATTGGAGGAAGTCAAGCTTTGACTATTTCAATTTTCATTAAAGGACAAGGCAAAGCAATGGTTCCTTACACTTCCGGCAAATAGCATTCGAACATGGGGAGAAATGCAACAAGCTTTTCTGGATGAGTACTATTCGATGGCAAAGACCATTGATGCTCGTGATGAAATTAGGTCTTTT
This sequence comes from Helianthus annuus, assembly GCF_002127325.2. Taxonomy (NCBI): domain Eukaryota; kingdom Viridiplantae; phylum Streptophyta; class Magnoliopsida; order Asterales; family Asteraceae; genus Helianthus; species Helianthus annuus. The sequence continues at coordinate 2,545,264 of NC_035436.2, read as the reverse complement.
CGCCAACTATCGGGTGAACCGTTGCATGAAGCATTCACAAGATTTAAGGAGTTGATGCGAAAGTGCCCACATCATCAAATAGAGAAGTGGGAGTTAGTCAAGTGTTTTGTATGGAGTCTAGATGACAACACATGGAACCGCCTTGAATCAACGAGCAATGGGACGCTGTTGAGCAATCATGAGGATGATGATTGGGAGTTTTTGGAGCGGATGAGCAAACGGTCAAAAGAGAAGGAATCGGCCGATAGAGCTAAGAAACATCCCATTTCCCGGTCACTTCCTGATCTTGATTCTAAAGATCGAATTTCTACCTTAGAGCGGGAAATGGCTCGTATGAAGAAAAAGGTGGTGAACGCGGTACAATTTGCGGTGTGTGAGGAGTGTGGAGACATTGGCCATAGAACCGAGCAATGTCCAACGGGGAGGAGTGATTACACCGAGGAGGTAAACCAAGTGTATGGGGATCGAAAACAATATGACATGAACTCCAACACTTACCATCCGGGTCTGAGAAATCACCCTAATTTTTGGTATGGTAATTCTTCGAATCAAATGAATCTGAATTTCCAATCGGGTAATCAAGGTGGTCAAGATGGGTCATCGTATAACAATCGTCAAGGTGGTAACCAAGGGGGTTACCAAAGGAATTACAATCAAGGGGGTAACCAAGGCTATCAAAATCGTGAAGGTAATTATCAACGTGGTTACAACCAAAGTGGAAATGGGGGTGGTACATCAAACTCTCAAGGTGACGACTTATTCAATTCTAAAATGGACGCTCTCATGAATGCCATGACCACCCTTACAACCGAAGTAAGGAAAGAATTTGAAGTGAGGGATAAATCTCATAAAGCGTTGGAGAAGCAAGTGGGCCAACTCGCGGAGGAAATGGCTCAAATGAAGGGAAGCATAGGAAAGCTTCCAAGTGACACTACAGTGAACCCGGAGCATCAAGGTTCTAGCACAAGCAACGTGAGGAATGCACACATTAGTGCGGTAAGTATTCTTTCAAATGACGAGGTTTGTAGTAGTGTTGAAAGCATTCCACCACCACAATGCGTTGATGGTGTAGTGGAAGATATAAGTGATGAGCCAGAAAGTGAAAATGAACAAGAAACGACTTCACAAAGTAAAATTGAAAATATAACTAAAAATGCTTTTTGTGAAAATTGTTTAAGTCAACTTAACCCGATTAATGCATCAAAAGTTGAGAAACGGTACCCACCGAAGGACGAGAGGTGGGAAAATTTTAAACAAGCAAAAATTAATTTACCGTTACTCGATGACATTAAAAAGGTTCCGGCTCATGTGGAATGCTTAAAGGAGTTAAGCATCAAAAAACGGCACAACAAATTACCCAAACCGGTTGATTTGATATCTCATGTGACTGCCGTTTTATCGAGTGCCCTTCCTCAAAAAGCTCAAGATCCAGGAGATCCTCTTATTCCGATTCAAATTGGAACATTTAAAATCGAGAGGGCTCTCCTCGATCTTGGAGCTTGTGTGAGCATTTTACCCGGGAGTTTGTATGACCAATATGATTTTGGTCCATTGAAAAAATTTAATACTCCCGTGGTATTGGCCGATCAGACTCCCACGCATCCACGGGGGATGGTGGAGGATGTGATTGTTAAGGTGGATGATTGCTACTACCCAGTTGACTTTTTGGTAGTAGACTATGTTGGGTGTGTTGAGGACACCCAAGCGGTAATTATCTTGGGTAGACCGTTCTTGGCAACTGCTAATGCCATAATAAATTGTGCAACGGGAACGGTAAGCATGAAGTTTGGGGATCGGGAATTAAATTTAAATGTTTTTCCAAATTTCACTAACCCACTCGGTGAGGATAAGTTTCCTAAAAAGGACATGAATCCAAACAAAAAGATATGTGCTATGGTTGGCAGGGTTGGAGAAACAAAGAAGAAGACAGTCAAGAAAAAGAAGGCGAAGAAGTCACCTCTAGAAAAGAAGAAGGAAGATGAGGTGAGGAAGTTTGGACCCTTTGGCAACAAATGGTATGAATCGCCGGTGGATGATTTCGACGAATTCATAGGTGGCAAGCACGCCATCCGACCACCATAAGGTGGTAAGTCAATTGTTGTTGTATATTTTGTTTTACGATTCGTTTTAATTTTTCTCCGTAGTTTAGTTGTTGTTGTTGTATAATTTTGTTATTTCGTTTTAGTAGTTAAATGAACGTTGTGGGTGTGTTCCTTATATAACCCTCACGAGACCTACTCGTCCTCCCAAGCTATTGGGGGGTTTAAAAGGGCTTGTTGCATACGCTAAATGCAATCGTGATTCCTAAGAAAGTGAGTTAGGTTTGTTATTGTTGTAAAAAAAAAATTTCCACAAAAATCAGGGAAAATTAACGCATGATTTGGTAAACTTTCATAAAAATGGTAGAACTAAGAACCTGACAAATTTCAATGGTTGTGAGAAGCATGCTTCTACAAAAGGGTTTAGATTTGTAGGTACACCATGTTCGCGGGACAACCGTTTTTGTGAAGACAAGAAGAAGACATGAGCATCTAGCGACAAATATCAGGTGCATGCGTTTCCTATTTACCTTGATTCTTAGATTAGTAATAAGTGGATTGTAATTTGTATTTTATTTTCCGGGGTGAAAGGTTAGGGAAGTTAGCCGTGTCACATCCCTTGTGTGTTTTAAAAACTCTAGTTCTTACACATTGAGGACAATGTTTGCCTCAAGTGTGGGGGTGGGGGAGTAAAAGTTTTTCGAATTTTGACCCGTTCATTTAAACACTACACATTGAGGACAATGTTTACCTCAAGTGTGGGGATGGGGGAAAATTTTCAAAAATTTTTCAAAATGTCTTTGTTTGAAGCGATCTTAAAAGCACAAGTAACTAAGTTAACGAGGGATGTCACAACCCATTTGGTCTTTTGTCATGGTCAAGTTCGAATTAATAGCATGACGGGTATTTAGCGGGTGGTTATTTGGGAATAATCCGCCTAAGAAACTTGCAATTTATGTATATCATATTTCATACCCTTATACATGAGATTTTGAGCCACTTGTATACATTATATATACATATATTTCTTTGTTTGAGTGGACCATTAGTCATGTATTGTAGAACTTGCATCTTTTGATACGTTTGAGACCATAGACCGAATACAAGCACGAGAATGATTAAGGCATTAGGTAAACATTTTCCTTTTACACCATTTGCTTACCCTTACCCGAAATTTATCCCTTAGTCGCCAAATTTGAGCCTAAACCTTTCATTTGACAACCCACTTAGCCCACACACATAAACCTTTTTCTTTTCAAGCCCGTGTAATGAAAATTCGATTATAGGATCATGTGTTTGTATAGTTGTAATTCATATTTATTGTAAAAAAAAAGCAAAAAATTCTGAAAATATTGGGAAAAAGAATGAAATGACATTGAGAAAAACACAAAAAGAAGTGTTAGTAGTTGTTGAATAAAAGGCGAAAGTTGTTGCCTCATAGTTGATGCTTATATTTAGTTTTGTTCAGTTTAGTAAATTAAAATAAAAATCGAATTTTCATCACCTTAGCCACTTTAAATATCCTACTGCCTACCCTTAGTCTAGCCCCGTTACAACCCTTACAAAGACCTTTTGACTTGTGCTTAGTATTCGTGTTCGGTGGTGGAGAATGATTGAGTTGCAAGCCTATGCGGGTACGTGTTCTAATCGGTTTTGAGCGATTACTTTTTAAAAGTGCTAATACATCATGAAATTTAGCCAACTTGTAAACCGAGGGGAGTGAACATTGTGAGGGATATGCATGAAATGTGAGTTTCACGGGCGGGTTAATTTTGGATAACCACTTTTACATGATTAATCATTTATTGCTAAATATGTGAAAATTGTAAAAAGTTTGAACTTGGGCATGACAATTGACCTTAACCTTAGTCTCGGGAATGGGCAGTGTATTTCTCGTTCGACTCACGTGAAAGTGAAAAACAGATTTCTTGAGGGCAAGCAAAAGACATATACTCGAACCCATTTTCGTTTAACGCACTTTTAGGTGTTACATACGTTCTCTATTAAAACACAACACACAACGCAAACACTTTTATAAACGCTAACCGCCCCCGCATGCTAGACGTGATTTGTTGAATGCTTGTTAGTATGCTTACACAGTGTTATTGCCAGACCGCCTTTAGCAACGATAGTACTATAGTTTGGACTCAGCACCTGATTTGTCAGTGGTTGCTAAGGGTCACATACTTTACTTCACGTGTTCACTTCGGTGGACATGTGTTGCGCATACTCTACTCGCAGTCACGTGGTTAGGTTGTATCATTGTTGGTAGTTACATGCTTCGCTCGTTACGTGTTACATGTTGGTTATGCGTAAACGCTTTTTATACTATATCTATGCAAACTTGTGTGCTCACCTTTATTTTATGTATTGCCTTTTATTTTAACGTATGTGACAAGTTGATGGTCTGTTTGCTACAATGGATTAGGAAGTTTAGAAACCCGCAAATAAAATCTAGGTTGTCGGACTTGTTTTTGTTTAAGAGATATGAACTCCGTTATGAATTGTTTGTTGAAATATTTGTTTATTGGTATGAGACAATGAACCTTTTAAAATATTGTCATTTAATAGTTGTTATTGATTCTCTTGAGCAATCTGGTTCGCCTAGTGCCGTGCCCCGATGTTTCTGCCATCGGTTGGGATGTGATACAACCGCCACCCTTATTCACGATCCATTAAGTTTAAGTGATTACAGTTATCTATGGATCTCACACTCAAAAGACTACAATGCCACCTAATCCCATTTCAAGCTTATAAGGTTAAAAGATTTAATCTACCGTCTTATATAAAAACTTTTATGCAATTCCGATTAAATTTATGATGGATAGATGGATAATGTTGCGAGCTTTACATGTTTTTGTATACAATTAACTTAGCGGATGATGTGCACAGAAAGCAACATATAAATTACATCAATTGTGGCATAAAACTAACCTTTTTAGTACTAATGTTGGAAAAAGTATGCTTTTGTCTTCCTTTTGTATTTTCAGGATTAAATGAGCTCAAATGAACAAAAGAAGCAAAAAGACAGCTAAATCTAACATAAATGCAAGAAAAGGAACAAAAGTGGCATGCCTGACATCCCGACAGCATCTTCACAAGCAAAACAAAGAAGATAGAAGGCTGAACACGCCCCGTGCTCAGTGAGCACGGGGCCGTACCCAAGTGGCAGCAGAAAAGACAAACTCATAGAAGCTTCTGTTGCCCACCACATGGTCGTGCCCAACGGACACGGGGGCGTGGTCAACTTCCTGCAGACGCATTTATTGCAATTGCGAATTGCAATTAATGAAGAGAGAAACGCGGATCGACACGGGGTCGTGCCCAGCGGACACGGGGCCGTGCCCGAGCTTCTGTTCAGCCTATAAATAGGAGTGTTTGGAGCTCTTGCAACTCATCCATTGGCACACCACCTCTCTCACACTTCACCCACCACCCACCACCATCACAACACCATCATCCACCACCATCATCCATTGTCCATCATAGAGTGTGTGAGTCATCTCGGGATCCAAGATTGATCGTAAGAGTTCTTGACAATCAAAGGCCATGTTTGCCTAAGTCCCTTACATCACTTGGTGAAGACAAGTGTTTAGTGTAATACTTTTTATTTTTAATCTTTTGCACTTTTTAATTGGTTTTTTATTAATGACTTTAATTACTAGTTTCTTATGTTGAAGGTGATTCTTCCTTATCGTTTGTCCGTGGTGTCTTGGCATTATTTTACTGTCTATGCAAAATAAAATATTTTCACCATTCATATATCCACGGTCTATATGGAGGTATGTTGGCTACCTGGTCGGGGGTTAAGGGAACGGTTTGGTAAGAGTCTTGCCATTGTTCAGTGTATAGATCCTTCAAAAGGACCTGGGTCAAATTTAGTAAGACCTCCTTCGATACCCAAAGGTATTGGATGGCGGGGGTCCAAACTCTTTGACCCCCTCATAAGTTAAACTACTATTAAAACTTTAACCCGGCTACTTAGGACTGTATCTCTGCTGACTCAGACTACTTAGCCGAGGGTAACGTCGCCTTCAAAAGAGGGGCCTACCACATTATGCATTAATAACTTAATAAATTATCTTTCAATAATCCGACCCTTTAGGATTGTATCCTTGCTGACTCAAACTACTGGGTTGAGGGTAACGTCGCCTTTAAAAGAGGGGCCTACTACAATAACTAAGATAATCTCTTAAACAAGTGCAAAAATAATCAAAGGTTACACTACACACGAGTCGGATCCAAGTGATTCATCATGTCTATCTGTTTTATTTTTATTTTATTTTTCAGCATTTTAGTTAATTTTATTTTCTTAGTTTAAAAAAACTTTTTTTCTAACATTTTGATTGATTAGACGTTGAGGATAAACCGATACTAAAAGCTCTTGTGTCCTTGGACGACCTCGGTATCTTACCAACACTATACTACGTCCACGATGGGTGCACTTGCCCATATGTGTGTTTAGTGTTAGTAAATATCATGTTTTATAAATTTAAAACTTGGCTAAAAAGTGTAAAAAGGGCCTAAAATATATACCTAAATTATATACACACTTACGCACATCAAGTTTTTGGCGCCGCTGCCGGGGACACAAGGATTTTAAGAAAGTTAGGAATCAACGGCCCAATCATTTTTTCTATTTTTCTTTTTATTTTTTTAGGATTTTCTTAATTTTCCGTTTCTGCAGAACTCAGCACGGGCCGTGCCTGGTCGGACACAGGTCGTGCCTGGTCGGACACGGGCCGTACCCAGCAGTGTTACTGGCAGTTTTTATTTTCCGAGTTACAGAAGGCTGAGCACGGGGCCGTGTCGGTGCAACACGGGGCCGTGTCCAACTTTCCAGTAACAGGGATCCGGAAAACAATCGTTGTATCTCCGACCACGGGCCGTGTTCACTGAGCACGAGGCCGTGGTGAACTTCCTGACCACATCTGAACTTTCAACGTAGTGTATGAGCTCCAGTTCTAGTAAAGACATAAAAGAACCTCTAGAAGAACCCGAACGCTTTCTCGGAAAAAGACTTAAAGCTAAAAACTAAGAGAAAGTTCCGGGGAACCTACTTCGAATGGCGCACCAACGTACCCTCATGGATTACCTACGACCCACCATGGGTAATCTCGGCGCCGCTATCAATGCACCAAATGTCGAAGCCAACAACTTCGAACTTCGGCCGCATTTGATACAAATGCTTCAAAACTCCGCAACCTTCCATGGGCTTGCGGACGAGGATCCCCATCTACATATTACTAATTTCTTAGAAATATGTGATACCTTTCGGATCAATGGAGCATCAAATGACGCAATCCGCCTTCAAATGTTTCCATTTTCACTAAAACACCGAGCGAAAGCTTGGCTCAACGCCCTCCCAGTTGGTTCGGTAAACACCTGGGATGAACTAGCCCAAAAGTTTCTATACAAGTATTTCCCTCCTACTAAAACGGCTAAATTAATGACTGAAATTAATACATATTCACAAGAGGATGGGGAATCCTTATATGAAACTTGGGAAAGGTTCAAGGAGCTATTGCGAAAGTGTCCTCATCACGGTCTTGCGATATGGCAACAAGTATCCACTTTCTATAATGGATTGTTGCCACACACGAGACAGACACTTGACTCTAGCTCCGGGGACTTTTAGGTAATCGCCGCCCACATGAGATATACAATCAAATTGAGGAAATTGCTCAAAACAATTTTCAGTGGCACACTCCCCGAGGCAATAAATCTATTGCCCCGGGCGCCCATAAGGTTGATGAAAGCACTTCTTTACAAACCCAAATCGAGGCCCTTTCTTCAAAAATTAAAAAGTTAGAAATGGCAAAAACGGTCTCGGTTATGGCTTGTGAAGGGTGTGGTGGGCCACATGAAAATTGGAGTTGTATGAAAGAAACAGATGACCAACCAGAATCGGTAAACTACATTGATAATAGACCTAGGCTGTCAGGTCCTCCAACGGGTACCTACAACCAAGGATGGCATAACCACCCTAACCTTTGTTGGAGAGAACCCGGCAATAGTAGTAACCAACAAAACCTAAACCAACAAATAAACTTTCAACAACCAAGAAATGAGTCACAAAATTTCCCTCAACAACAAGGTGGACGAGAAAGGCTTGAATATACTATATCTCGCCTCATCTCTGACACTGAAAAGAAAAACTCGGATCGATTTCAACAATTGGAATCGAAATTTAGAAATCAACAAGCTAGTATACAAAACATTGAAAAACAAATAAATCAATTAGCTCAAAATTTCTCTGAGATACCACAAGGCGCATTACCAAGTAATACCGAAACAAACCCAAAAGCAAAAGTCCATCTCATAACATTAAGAAACCGTACCGTGGGTTCTGAAGAAGCTCCACCACCGCCAACTGAGGGAAGCACAACACCGCCCCAACAAGAGAAGGCTTCTCCTCTAATTCAAGAGCCTACCAAGGCTCCTCCGGTTCCATACCCCCGTAGGTTAATTCGTTAAAAGACCAATGAGCAATTCGCAAAATTCAAACATCTACTAAAACAATTGAATGTTAATATTCCTTTTATCGAAGTCCTAACTCAAATGCCTAAATACTCGAAATTCATGAGGGACTTCCTCACTCATAAAAGGAAAATTGAATCATTGCAATTATTTAACTTAGACGAAGAATGCTCCGCCCTCGTACTCAACAAACTTCCACAAAAGAAGATTGATCCTGGAAGCTTCACAGTTCCTTGTTCGATCTGGGAATCCCCCGTTCGTAATGCACTAGCCGACCTTGGGGCTAGCATTAACCTCATTCCTGCATCAATGTTCAAACGAATCGGCCTAGGAAAAACAAGCCTTACCAAGGTGAGTATACAACTTGCCGACAGATCCGTCAAATACCCACAAGGTATCGCTGAGAATCTATTGGTCAAAGTCGATAATTTCGTCTACCCGGCCGACTTTGTCATACTAGATATGGAAGAGAACACCGAAGTCCCCCTCATACTAGGGAGGCCATTTCTAGCCACCGCGCAAGCAGTGGTAGACATGAATGACGGAACACTTACTTTGAAGTTTGGGGATAAGGAAGTGAAGTTTGGAGTTGGGAAGAGAGTAGAGGACGATGACCCGATCAATTACATGAAGATCATTGATTTGAGTTTGGATGATGCTCTCCGACGGTGCAACATGGGATGCAAAACATCCCGCTCGGAAAATATATGACCTCCCTTTGGGTCTAGCCAAGGACCCTTATAAACGTGGCGCACCACGGAGGCATTCCGCGGAACTATCCTTAGTTTAGCTTAGATTAACTTTTAGTTTAATTTGCAGGAATAAAACACACTCGGGATGGTGAAGGATAACAAGGGAAATGAGAAACATCACCCCATACACGAAAACAGGGCCATCCGACAACAATTTCTTCATTACAATAGGTTCAGCACGGGCCGTGTCCGCCCAACACGGCCCCGTGCTGCACATTCTGTAGCAATCGCCCAGTTTAGGTAACTGGACACGGGTCGTGTTCACTGAACACGCCCCCGTGTCCAGGCTTCTGTTTCTTTTTACTAATTTTTGTCACTGGCACCTGAACACGGGGCCGTGTCCAGGATGCCAGTAACATAAAATTTTGCTTTTAACACCCTTTTACACATTCAATCAACCTAAAAACTTATTTTTGGACACATTGAGGACAATGTGTAATTTAAGTGTGGGGGGAGGGATGCTAAAACCTTGAATCTTGCAAGTCCTAATAACAAGCCTTACACAAAACTCTATTGGAACCGCTAATCACCCCAATTTTTTTTCAAAAATTTTCATTTTTTTTACTTGTCCAAGTTTAAGTTGGGAATTCAAAGTTCTAACAAGGTTATATTTTTACAAATTTACAACCAATAGCGTCATGATAAAAAGAACCAGCATAAGAAAATTATGAAACGGCAAGACAAGCTTAGTTAAAATTTGATTATATATACTTGATCGCATAAAAAACTGATTCCCACAAAAGTGAGTTTTGAGCCTTTACTGAGCATACAAATATATATCTTTACACTAAATGCTCATTTTTCGTTTCTAGTGTGAATAGCCGCTTGGTTCGTACGACTCTAGAACTTGCCACGACAATACATTCCCGGTCCTTACCAACTTAAACCCAAGTAAGTAAATGATGGAGGCATTAGGACTAACCCTTTTTCTTTCTACACCATTATTTTTCATTTTTTTTACCACCTACCCAAAATTCCCCTAGTTAACCCCTTTGAGCCTAAACCTTTTCATTTCTTAACCCAAAACAATCACCCTTTTTACCCACCTAAACCTTTTTATTTTTAACCTTTTCTTTTAGTAACAAAGCTCAGTTTTCTTATGACTTGAAAAAAATATGTATCTTGATGAAACCAAATAAACAAACAAGTCCATCAAAAATAATCGTTTGAAACAAATGGTTCATCAAAATGAAATAAAAATGTGAAAAATAAAAAGTCTTTCAAAAAAAAACCGACGTTTGTTACGCCTTTCGCCCTTCTACTAACCACTAACCCAACCACCCACCTTTAGCCCACGCCTAACCCTTCACCCAAAAAGTCCTCTTGATATTTACAAAGGTATATAGTTAAAACGGAGGAGGATTGATTGCTTGGCAAGCCTTTGGTAGGAGTAAGTTCCATGCCGCTCTCGAGTGATTCACTAAAAAAAAAAATACACCTTCGGCTGAGTGTTGAGTGATCCCCCGAGAGGTATGTGAACTTGTATATAAATGGAATTTTAAAAAAAGAGCATGTTATGCCCTAATAAGTAATTTATGTTATGAAACGTTTTTAATAAATCATGACGAATAGGATTGTAAATAAATAAAAATAAAACCTAAATAAAGAATCTTGGAAATCCCGACACTCTATGACAAGCCCAAAAACCTTTTCTTCTACCCATTCCATTTGGGTGTGTAAGCCACATAATAAAGAGTTTTGCTTGAGGATAAGCAAAGATTCAAGTGTGGGGGTATTTGATGTGCACAAAAAGCAACATATAAATTACATCAATTGTGGCATAAAACTAACCTTTTTATAGTACTAATGTTGGTAAAAGTATGCTTTTGTCTTCCTTTTGTATTTTAAGGATTAAATGAGCTCAAATGAACAAAAGAAGCAAAAAGACAGCTAAATCTAACATAAATGCAAGAAAAGGAACAAAAGTGGCATGCCCGACCTCCCGACAGCATCTTCCCAAGCAAAACAAAGAAGACAGAAAGCTAAACACGCCTCGTGCTCAGTGAGCACGGGGCCGTGCCCAAGTGGCAGCAGAAAAGACAAACTCATAGAAGCTTCTGTTGCCCACCACGGGGCCGTGCCCAGCGGACACGGGGGCCTGGTCAACTTCCTGCAGACGCATTTATTGCAATTGCGAATTGCAATTAATGAAGAGAGAGACGCGGATGGACACGGGGCCGTGCCCGAGCTTCTGTTCAGCCTATAAATAGGAGTGTTTGGAGCTCTTGCACCTCATCCCTTGGCACACCACCTCTCTCACACTTCACCCACCACCCACCACCATCACAACACCATCATCCACCACCATCATCCATTGTCCATCATAGAGTGTGTGAGTCATCTCGGCATCCAAGATTGATCGTAAGAGTTCTTGACAATTAAAGGCCATGTTTGCCTAAGTCTCTTACATCACTTGGTGAAGACAAGTGTTTAGTGTAATACTTTTTATTTTTAATCTTTTGCACTTTTTAATTGGTTTTTTATTAATGACTTTAATTACTAGTTTCTTATGTTGAAGGTGATTCTTCCTTATCGTTTCTCCTTGGTGTCTTGGCATTATTTTACTGTCTATATAAAATAAAAGATTTTCACCATTCATATCTCCACGGTCTATATGGAGGTATGTTGGCTACCTTCGGGGGTTAAGGGAACGGTTTGGTAAGAGTCTTGCCATTGTTCAGTGTATAGATCCTGCAAAGGACCTGGGTCAAATTTAGTAGGACCTCCTTCGATACCCAAATGTATTGGATGGCGGGGGTCCAAACTCTTTGACCCCCTCATAAGTTAAACTACTATTAAAACTTTAACCCGGCTACTTAGGACTGTATCCCTGCTGACTCAGACTACTTAGCCGAGGGTAACGTAGCCTTCAAAAGAGGGGCCTACCACATTATGCATTAATAACTTAATTAATTATCTTTCAATAATCCGACCCTTTCGGATTGTATCCTTGCTGACTCAAACTACTGGGTTGAGGGTAACGTCGCCTTCAAAAGAGGGGCCTACTACAATAACTAAGATAATCTCTTAAACAAGTGCAATAGTGCAAAAATAATCAAAGGTAACACTACACACGAGTCGGATCCAAGTGATTCATCTTGTCTATCTGTTTTATTTTTATTTTATTTTTCAGCATTTTAGTTAGTTTTATTTTCTTAGTTTAAAAAACCTTTTTCTAACATTTTGATTGATTAGACGTTGAGGATAAACCGGTACTAAAAGCTCTTGTGTCCTTGGACGACCTCGGTATCTTACCACACTATACTACGTCCACGATGGGTGCACTTGCCCATATGTGTGTTTAGTGTTAGTAAATATCGTGTTTTATAAATTTAAAACTTGGCTAAAAAGTGTAAAAAGGGCCTAAAATATAAACCTAAATTATATACACTTACGCATATCAGCGGACATACCCCACCCGAGTCACCATCCCAATGGTTAATGCCATAAGTCTAACATATTTATTTTTCTTGTCCTAACTCCACCTAGAGGATATGTACCACACGCGTCACCATCTACGTGGCAATACCATAGGCTTCGTCAACACACACTAGCTCAAATGAATAGATGAAATGTCTTTTTCGGGCACCACACTGTTTCGGATGTCTTTTCACAAAAAGAAATAGGTGTGCCAATTTAATCGGAAAAACTTATAAGCTTTTTACTTATGACGTAAATCTTATACTCTCCACAGTTTCAGTTTTGCCATAGCTCCTAAGGTGAGAACCCACAAGACTCCAAATTTAAGGTATTTTATCATTCCTAAGGAACCCTTCAACCGGCTAGGCCTACCCGTATATCCTAAATTAGACGCATGACCGACCGTTTATTATCTCATATATATATATAGTAATCAAATGCCAAAAACTGATTATACCTATCATTTTCCATTTTGTGCAAAAACTTTTTCAAAACATTTTCTATTTTTAGTTTTTTATATTTTTTTTAATATCGCTACTGACACTAAATCGACACTAGTCTCCCCTCCCCACACTTATTTCCTTCATTGTCCTTAATGGAGCGAGAAACTATTGACATACTAAAAACATAAAACAAAACACTGAGATAAATGGAACAGACTCCCCTGATTTGATGCGGTTGAAACCTATGAGCCATGTTCAACAGCAACCGTATAGCATTTCTTTCGCAGCTGCTTCAACACGGGGTGCTTTTCTTTACTTCCGTCCAAATGGAGATTGAGTATGGACAAAAACGATCGAAACCTACAAAATTAACACTCACAAGCTCCCAAACAGGTTAAACAGGTTAGTAAACAAAGAGAAAACGAGAGAACATAGAGTTTTGAAGGCAAATAAACGGGCTGGACATTTAAAATTACTTTTCTTCTGGCTTGATCACCGTCGCGCATCGCGGGCAGATACACGAAACCCTCTGCGTAGCGCGGAGCTGACTGTTGACTTTTTTTGTTGACTCTTAATCTCTGGCGATACGCGGCAACTATAAGGTAATCCCCCGCATGTCGCGGGGAAACCCTTTTTCAAGAAATTTCATTAAGTTTTCGAGTTATATGCCTTAGAAAATTTTTCAATTTTAACACATTTTCACCTCCTACCCCCCCCCCCCAAACGCATGTGCTTTGCCCTCAATTGCACCAAAGCTTAACCAAACCTCCCCAGACTTACCCACACTTGAACGATGGCACGGTTTTGACATATAAATAAATAAACTAATACGAAAACAAAATAAAATGAACAAACCTTAGGCTGCCTCCCAAGAGCACTAAGTTTTAGATCTTCAGCCAGATCATGCCTGCTATGTTCAAGGTGGTTCAGACACCGGCTTACCTCCAGACTTCTCTAGATTAATTCACTTCCATTCGTCATGGAAATTTTTCAGTCACATACCCGTTGTCATCAATCTTGGCCTCATCACCCTGAGCATTTCCACCATCAGGTGGTTTACCTGCTTTTCCTCTCTTTTCACCTTCAGTTTTTGAACAAATTCCTCATTACCCTCAAGCTTGGACCTGTAACACTCAGTACCTTTCTCATGAGTAGCAACTATTTCATCTAACTTATCAAGAACTTCGTAAGTAATAAATTCTAAATAAACATTAAAAATTAACTTACGATTTTCAAAACTCATAGTAATCAATCCCCCTCTGCAGTTGATTTGAGTAGTGGCAGTTTTCAAGAAAGGACGACCCAAGATTACCTTTTTCTTGCTCATTCGTCTGTGTAGGTGCATAATCCAACACCAAAAAGTCTACCGGGTAATAAAACTCACCTAGCTGGATCTTCACATCCTTAACAACCCCACGCAATTGTTTATAAGTGTCATCAGCTAAAATCACCTTTCTATCAAAATCATGCAGCGGTCCGAACTCGTATTGGTCATACAAGCTCCCAAGCAGAATATTCGTGCTCGCCCCATAATCCAATAATGCCTTGTGAATTTTCAGCTTCTCCATTTAATAGGCACAAGCGGTGACCCTGGCTCACTTTCCTCACCTCCATCACTGATGTGTGTAAAATGCAACATATAAAACACATCAATTAAGGCATAAAACTAACCCTTTTTAAGTACTAATGTTGGAAAAAGAGTGTTTTTGTCTTCCTTTTGTATTTTCAGGATGAAATGAGCTCAAATCACAAAAGAAGCAAAAAGACTACTAATTCTACCATAAATACAAGAAAAGGAACAAAAGTGGACTGCTCGGACCCTCAAACGGCACCTCCCAAGGCAAAGAGAAAGAAACAGAGTCTGAACACGCCCCGTGTCCAGCGAACACGGGGGCGTGCCCAGGAAGCAGCAGAAAAGACAAACCAGTAGAAGCTTCCATTGCTCACCACGGGGCCGTGTCCAGCGAGCACGGGGGCGTGGTGAAAGTACAGCAGGCGCATTAATTGTAATTCGCAATTACAATTAATGAAGAGAGAGAATGTCAGACGGGCACGGGGCCGTGTCCAGCGGACACGGGGCCGTGTCCAGCGTTCTGTTTAGCCTATAAATAGAGGAGCTTGGTTTCATTCTCTCTCATCCCTTGGCACACCACCTCTCTCACACTTCATCCATCACCCACCACCACCATAACACCATCATCCACCACCATCATCCATTGTCCATCGTAGAGTGTTTGAGTCGTCTCGGGATCCAAGATTGATCGTAAGAGTTCTTGACAATCAAGGCCATGTTTGCCTAAGTCTCTTACATCACTTGGTGAAGACAAGTGTTTAGTATAATACTTTTTATTTTTAATCTTTTGCACTTTTTATTTGGTTTTGTATTAATGACTTTAATAACTAGTTACTTATGTTGAAGGTGATCTTTCTTTATCGTTTGTCCGTGGTGTCTTGGCATTATTTTACTGTCTATATAAAATAAAAGATTTTCACCATTCATATCTCCACGGTCTATATGGAGGTATGTTGGCTACCTGGTCGGGGGTTAAGGGAACGGTTTGGTAAAGGTCTTGCCCTTGTTCAGCGTTTAGAGGTCCTGCTTGGGACCTGGGTCAAATTTAGTAGGATCTCCTTCAATGCCCATAGGTATTGGATGGCGGGGATCCAAACTCTTTGACCCCCTCATAAGTTAACTACTATTAATACTATAACCCGGCTATTTAGGACTGTATCCCTGCTGACTCAGACTACTTAGCCGAGGGTAACGTCACCGCCAGAAGCGGGGCCTACCATAATTTGCATTAATAACTTAATTCATTATCTTTCAATAATCCGACCCTTTAGGATTGTATCCTTGCTGACTCAAACTACTGGGTTGAGGGTAACGTCACCTTCAAAAGAGGGGCCTACTACAATAACTAAGATAATCTCTTAAACAAGTGCAAAAGTGCGAAAATAATCAAAGGTTATACTAATACACGTGTCGGATCCAAGTGATTCATCTTGTCTATCTGTTTTTATTTTATTTTATTTTTCAGCATTTAGTTAGTTTTTACTTTTCTTAGTTTAAAACATTTTTCTAACTTTTTGATTTGGTTAGACGTTGAGGATAAACCGGTATTAAAAGCTCTTGTGTCCTTGGACGACCTCGGTATCTTACCAACACTATACTACGTCCACGATGGGTGCACTTGCCCATATGTGTGTTTAGTGTTAGTGAATATCGTGTTTTATAAATTTAAAACTTGGCTAAAAGTGTAAAAAGGGCTTAAATATACATTAAAAATACATTACACCTAACACGCATCAAGTTTTTGGCGCCGTTGCCGGGGACACAAGGATTTTAAGAAAGTTGGGAATCAACGGCCTAATCATATTTTTATTTTTCTTTAATTTTTTAGGATTTTTTTTTTTTAGATTTTCAGCTTCTGCAGAGCTCAGCACGGGGCCGTGCCTGGTCGGACACGGGCCGTGCTCAGCAACGTTACTGGCAGTTTTTGTTTTTTAAGTTACAGAAGGCTGACCACGGGGCCGTGTCGGTGCAACACGGGGCCGTGTCCAACTTCCAGTAACAGGGATCTGAAAAACAATCACTGTAATTCCGACCACGGGGCCGTGTTCGCTGAACACGGGGCCGTGGTGAACCTTCTGACCGACATTCTTTTCTGTTTTATTGCAGGACTTGGAACCCGACGCCAACCTCGCGTAGTGTATGAGCTCCAGTTCCAATAAAGACATAAAGGAACCATTAGAAGAACCCGAACGCTTTCTCAGAAAAAAGGTTAAAAGCCAAAAACCAAGAGAAGGTTTCGGGTGATCCACCCCAATGGCGGACCAACGTACCCTTATGGATTATCTACGGCCCACCGTAGGTAATCTAGGCGCCGCTATCAATGCCCCGAATGTCGAAGCCAATAACTTCGAACTTCGACCACACTTGATACAAATGCTCCAAAACTCCGCAACCTTTCACGGGCTTGCGGACGAGGATCCCCATCTACATATAACTAATTTCTTAGAAATATGTGATACCTTTCGGATCAATGGAGCATCAAACGACGCCATCCGCCTCCGTATGTTTCCATTCTCACTGAAAGACCGAGCGAAAGCTTGGCTCAACACCCTCCCAGCTGGATCGGTAAACACCTGGGATGAACTAGCCCAAAAGTTTCTATATAAGTGTTTTCCTCCTTCTAAAACTGCTAAATTAATGGCTGAAATTAATACATACTCACAAGAGGATGGGGAATCCTTATATGAAACTTGGGAAAGGTTCAAGGAGCTATTACGCAAGTGTCCCCATCACGGCCTCGCAATATGGCAACAAGTATCCACTTTCTACAATGGATTGTTGCCACATACTAGGCAGACACTTGATTCTAGCTCCGGGTGACTTTTTGGTAATCGACGCCCACACGAAATATATAATCAGATTGAGGAAATTGCTCAAACCAATTTTCAATGGCACACCCCCAGGGGAAATAAATCTATCGCCCCGGGCGCCCATAAGGTCGACGAAAGCACCTCTTTACAAGCCCAAATCGAGGCCCTTTCTTCAAAAATAAAAAAATTAGAAATGACAAAAACAGTCTCGGTTATGGCTTGTGAAGGGTGTGGTGGGTCACATGAAAATTGGAGTTGCATGAAAGAAACGGACGATCAACAAGAAATGGTAAACTACATTGATAATAGACCTAGGCCGTCGGGTCCTCCAACGGGAACTTACAACCAAGGATGGCGAAACCACCCAAACCTTGGTTGGAGGGAAACCGGCAATAGTAGTAACCAACAAACGCAACGAACAAACTTTCAGCAATCAAGAAATAAGTCACAAAATTTCACTCAACAACAAGGTGGACGAGAAAGGCTCGAAGATACTATATCTCGCCTCGTCTCTGACACTGATAAGAAAAACTCGGAAAGATTCCTACAATTAGAATCAAATTTTAGGAATCAACAAGCTAGCATTCAAAACATAGAAAACCAAATAAATCAACTAGCGCAAAATATTTCCGAGAGACCACAAGGCGCATTACCTAGCAATACCGAAACAAACCCAAAGGCGCAAGTTCACCTCATCACACTACGAAACCGCACCGTAGGGCCGGCAGAAGTACCTCCAACAACGGAAGAAACAACGCCAACACATCTGCAGGAGAAGAACTCTCCCCCACCGGAGCCTACCAAGGCTCCTCGAGTTCCGTACCCCGGTAGGTTAATTCGTCAAAAGACCAATGAGCAGTTCGCAAAATTCGAAAGTCTGTTAAAGCAATTGCATGTCAATATTCCTTTTATCGAAGTCCTAACCCAAATGCTCAAATATTCTAAATTTATGAGGGACTTCCTTACACATAAAAAGAAAATTGAAAATTTGCAATTAGTTAATTTAGGCGAAGAATGCTCTGCCCTCGTACTCAATAAACTACCCCAAAAGAAAATCGATCCCGGAAGTTTCACGATTCCATGCTCAATAGGGGAATCACCCGTTCGCAATGCCCTAGCCGACTTAGGGGCTAGCATTAACCTCATGCCCTCATCAATGTTCAAAAGGCTTGGCTTGGGAACCACGAGCCCTACAAAAATAAGCATACAACTCGCGGATCGATCAGTCAAGTTCCCGCAAGGTGTCATCGAAAATGTCTTGGTAAGGGTAAGCAGATTCGTTTATCCAGTTGACTTTGTCATACTCGACATGGAAGAAGACACCGAAGTCCCCCTTATTCTAGGGAGGCCCTTCCTTGCCACAGCACAAGCAGTGGTAGACATGAATGACGGGACACTCACTTTGAGGTATGGGGACAATGAGGTGAAGTTCGGAGTTGGGAAGAGAATAGAGGACGACGATCCGGTCAACTACATGAAGGTTATTGATTCAAGTTTGGATGCCGCTCTCCGACGGTGTAATTTGGGAGGCAAGGCACTCCACTCAGAAGATATATAGCCTGGAATCGGGTCTAGCCAAGGACCCTTATAAACGTGGCGCACCACGGAGGCATTCCGCGGATCTATCCTTAGTTTAGTTTAATCTTTTAGTTTTTGCAGAATAAAACACATTCTTGGTGGTAATGGATGAAAAAGGGAACGAGAAAAATGAAACCATGCACGAAGAACAGAGCAACCCAACAAAAATCTCTATCACAGAAGGCTCAACACGGGCCGTGCCCAACCAACACGGTCCCGTGCTGAGCCCCCTGCAGAAAATCACCCAGTTCAGGTAACTGGACACGGGCCGTGTTCAGCGGACACGCCCCCGTGTCCAGGCTTCTGTT
The DNA here is from genome assembly GCF_002127325.2 of Helianthus annuus. Lineage (NCBI taxonomy): Eukaryota > Viridiplantae > Streptophyta > Magnoliopsida > Asterales > Asteraceae > Helianthus > Helianthus annuus. The sequence continues at coordinate 2,525,861 of NC_035436.2, read as the reverse complement.
TCAATTCTGTAATTTTTGTTACTGGCACTTGACCACGGGGCCGTGCCCGGTCACCACGGGGCCGTGTCCAGGATGCCAGTAACATAAATCTTTGCTTTTTAACACACTTTTATACATTCTAATCAACCAAAAACTTTATTTTTGGACACATTGAGGACAATGTGTAATTTAAGTGTGGGGGGGATGCTAAAACCTTGAAATTTTGCAAAATCCTAAACACAAGCCTTACACAAAACTCTATTGGAACCGCTAAACACCCCAAATTTTTTCAAAAACATTTTCACATTTATTTATTTACTTGTCTTAGTTTAAGTTGGGAATAACAAGTTCTAAAAAGGTTATATTTCTACAAGTTTACAACCGATAGCGTCGTGATAAATAAAAAGAACCAACATAAGAAAATTATGAAACGGTATAACAAGTCTAGTTAAAAATTCGATTATATATGCTTGGTCACATTAAAAACCCATTCCCACAAAAGTGAGTTTTGAGCCTTTATTGAGCATAAAAATACACATATTTAGATTAAATGCTCATTTTTCGTTTCTTGTGTGAATAGCCGCTCGGTTCTTACAAATCTAGAACTTGCCACGACAATACATTCCCGGTCCTTACCAACTTAAACCCAAGTAAGTAAATGATGGAGGCATTAGGACTAACATTTTTTCAAAACCATTATTTTTCATTTTTTTTTCACCTACCCAAAAATCCCCCTAGATAGCCCCTTTGAGCCTAAACCTTTCATTTCATTACCCCCAAAAAAAAAAAAAAAAAACCCTTTTTACCCACCAAAAACCTTTTTCATTTTTTTTCACCCTTTATTTTAGTAACAAGCTCGGTTTTCCGTCAACTTGCCCTTTCATGTGACATAAAAAAAAAAATTTTTGATGAAGTCAAAAACAAACAAAAGCTACGATTTTCGCCCTTTTTACTAACCAACCACCCACCTTTAAACCCAAGCCTTCACCCCAAAAGTCCTCCTGATATTTACAAAGGTAAAAAGTTAAAAAGGAGGAGGATTGATTGCTTGGCAAGCCTATGGAAGACGTAAGTTCCGTGCCGCTCTCGAGTGATTCACTAAAATATACACCTTCGGCCGAGTGTTGAGTGATCTCCCGTGAGGTATGTGAACTTGTATATAAATGGAATTTTAATAAGGCATGTTATGCCCGATTAAGTAATTTGTCTTATGAAACGTTCAAAAATAAATCATGACGAATAGGATTGTAAATAAATAAAAATAAAACCTATAAAAACCTTGGATTCCCGACACTTTAGGACAAGCTAAAAAAACTTCTCTTCTACCTATTCCATTTGGGAGTGTAAGCCACATTTAAAGAGTTTTGCTTGAGGACAAGCAAAAGTTCAAGTGTGGGGGTATTTGATGTGTGTAAAATGCAACATATAAAACACATCAATTAAGGCATAAAACTAACCCTTTTTAAGTACTAATGTTGGAAAAAGAGTGTTTTTGTCTTCCTTTTGTATTTTCAGGATGAAATGAGCTCAAAATCACAAAAGAAGCAAAAAGACTACTAATTCTACCATAAATACAAGAAAAGGAACAAAAGTGGACTGCCCGGACCCTCAAACGGCACCTCCCAAGGCAAAGAGAAAGAAACAGAGTCTGAACACGCCCCGTGTCCAGCGAACACGGGGGCGTGCCCAGGAAGCAGCAGAAAAGACAAACCAGTAGAAGCTTCCATTGCTCACCACGGGGCCGTGTCCAGCGAACACGGGGGCGTGGTGAAAGTACAGCAGGCGCATTAATTGTAATTCGCAATTACAATTAATGAAGAGAGAGAATGTCAGACGGGCACGGGGCCGTGTCCAGCGGACACGGGGCCGTGTCCAGCGTTCTGTTTAGCCTATAAATAGAGGAGCTTGGTTTCATTCTCTCTCATCCCTTGGCACACCACCTCTCTCACACTTCATCCACCACCCACCACCACCATAACACCATCATCCACCACCATCATCCATTGTCCATCGTAGAGTGTTTGAGTCGTCTCGGGATCCAAGATTGATCGTAAGAGTTCTTGACAATCAAGGCCATGTTTGCCTAAGTCTCTTACATCACTTGGTGAAGACAAGTGTTTAGTATAATACTTTTTATTTTTAATCTTTTGCACTTTTTATTTGGTTTTGTATTAATGACTTTAATAACTAGTTACTTATGTTGAAGGTGATCTTTCTTTATCGTTTGTCCGTGGTGTCTTGGCATTATTTTACTGTCTATATAAAATAAAAGATTTTCACCATTCATATCTCCACGGTCTATATGGAGGTATGTTGGCTACCTGGTCGGGGGTTAAGGGAACGGTTTGGTAAAGGTCTTGCCCTTGTTCAGCGTTTAGAGGTCCTGCTTGGGACCTGGGTCAAATTTAGTAGGATCTCCTTCAATGCCCATAGGTATTGGATGGCGGGGATCCAAACTCTTTGACCCCCTCATAAGTTAACTACTATTAATACTATAACCCGGCTATTTAGGACTGTATCCCTGCTGACTCAGACTACTTAGCCGAGGGTAACGTCACCGCCAGAAGCGGGGCCTACCATAATTTGCATTAATAACTTAATTCATTATCTTTCAATAATCCGACCCTTTAGGATTGTATCCTTGCTGACTCAAACTACTGGGTTGAGGGTAACGTCACCTTCAAAAGAGGGGCCTACTACAATAACTAAGATAATCTCTTAAACAAGTGCAAAAGTGCGAAAATAATCAAAGGTTATACTAATACACGTGTCGGATCCAAGTGATTCATCTTGTCTATCTGTTTTTATTTTATTTTATTTTTCAGCATTTAGTTAGTTTTTACTTTTCTTAGTTTAAAACATTTTTCTAACTTTTTGATTTGGTTAGAAGTTGAGGATAAACCGGTATTAAAAGCTCTTGTGTCCTTGGACGACCTCGGTATCTTACCAACACTATACTACGTCCACGATGGGTGCACTTGCCCATATGTGTGTTTAGTGTTAGTGAATATCGTGTTTTATAAATTTAAAACTTGGCTAAAAGTGTAAAAAGGGCTTAAATATACATTAAAAATACATTACACCTAACACGCATCAATCACTTATACCTGCAACTACTTGCGGCGAAGATGTAAGACCTGTATGAACAATCTCAGATGTAAGAATGGTACTTACTGAGTTAACTCTTGCGTTGTGTTGAGGATTTCTTGTAGTGTCACTCGGTAGTTTCCCTGGATTTCTTTTTTTCCTTGAGCTACCTCAGTCGCTAACTGTGCAACTTGTTTCTCTAACGCTTGATACGCCTTGGCTTGCAACTATTGATCCTTTTTTATTTGCTTCATAAGTTCCATCATCTCATTATTCGACCCTTCACGTTGATTGCTTGATCTGCCTTGATCGGATTCTACTGATAACTTCTCTGATTGCCCTGATTGTAACCCTGATTATTGTATCCAGATGGTATTGCTGACCTCCCTGATTTGGTACCTGAAAATTAGGATTTAATTGATTAGTAGTATTACTGTACCTAAAATTGGGATGATTACGCAAACCTGGGTGATATGTGTTAGAATTTATATCATATATCTGGTTATCACCGTAGACCTGGTTAACCTCTTCTTGAGTTGTACCAAACTGTACCGGACAATCCTCCTAAATATGGTCTAAGTCGCCACAAGAATCACAAACAGGGTATGATTGAGCAGCATGTAATGCATCTCTTCCTCCAATACACTTAAACTTCGCTAAATGGCGTTCCAACGCCTCTTTCACTCTCTCAAACTGAGCAACTCTAGCTGTAGAAGTTACCATACTAGCTGATGTAGAGACTAGATATTTTTTTCCTCTATCATACTGGGCTTGCCATTTCAAATCAGCTACTACAATGTCCAAATAGTCCCAGTCCACATCAACACGATTTCTCAGAAAAGTACCACCCGTTGTGGGCTTGATGTCTTGCCTATCCTCCTTAGAAAACCCGTCATGGAAAGAGGTGATTAACTCCTATCATGGAATACCATGATGATGACAATTACGGATCAACTGATTGAACCCCTTCCATGACTCATACAACAACTCACCTGGTAGTTGTTGAAACTCTCTAAGCGCAGCTCTTCCCATCTTAGTTCTTTGTGGAGTGTAATATTCTTCTAGAAACTACTGTTGCATCTCTTGCCATGTTTAATTGCTCGCGTAAGGCAAAGAGAGGAACCACTCGCATGCTGAGTCTTTCAAGGAGAACTGAAATAGAACCAGCCTGACTTGATCAGTGGTGAACCCGTAACCACTTCAAATTCTGCAATATGAGCATATGGTTCTTCAATACCCTTCTCGTGAAAGGTAGTTAGCTAGTTCAGAATATGAGGTTTTGCCTCATACGATCTATCCGCGTTCCCCTGTGCAACTGGCATGACGATTGGGGACGAGTGTTCCGCAATTTGTGGACGGTAGATTTATACTACATTATACGATATGATACTACATCCATAGGCCTATACGAGACCTATATTATATACAATACGATAGAATACTTAACAATGTTTTTTTACTACACTATAAGATACCATACCATACCATACCATACCATACCATACCATACCATACCATACCATACCATACCATACCATACCATACCATACCATACCATACCATACCATACCATACCATACCATACCATACCATACCATACCATACCATACCATACCATACCATACCATACCATACCATACCATACCATATTTTATTACACGTATAGGCTTATACAAGATTTATACTACACTATATGATAAGATACTACATCCATAGGCCTATACAAGACCTATATTATATTATACGATAAAATACTTAACAATGTTTTTTATTTTTTATTTTTTAAATTACTTGTTATAAAAGTTTAATAAAACGATAAATAATGTATAACAATGTTTCTTAAAAAACACCCTTTGTATACGCTGTGTATAGGTCTATACGTGGTGTATATAAAGGGACAAATTCCCACATCATATCAGAGATTCTCTTGGAAATTGAAAAAGATGGGGCGTATAGACATATACGCGGTGTATATAAAGCTAGGGTTTAATGTGCAAATTGTACACCTAAAAAACACATGCCACATAAAAACAATTTGCTCCTATGTTTCTGTCAGAGCATCTCCGGTAGTCATTTTTTGTCATTTTTTCATGCCTACGTGGACATGCATTTCGTTTTTTCTTATTGTGGGTAGTGTTTGTAAGATCCATTTTTTCAACCATGTACGTGAGCAAGAACTAGAAAGGTGGGGTAGTGTGCAGGTGGTGGGGCCATGTGGAGGGTGATGAAACAAAAAAGAAAATCTCAAATATAAAAAGGTATGTATTATTTGTAATTAATACACATAATAAAACTAAATATTCTAAAACTACTAATATAAAATTAAATACTGTAAAATTTAAAACTAAAGTTTTAAACTTTAAAACAATACCTTATTAGCAATTATCAAATAATATAAAATTAAATATTCTAAAATTACTTACAAAAATATCTTTAAATTTATAAAGTTATAAAATTTATATTTCAGATTTTAAATATAACTTTTAAATTTGAATTTTTAAAATTTTCCTCCAAACCGCTATATTTTCAAATTTCAAATTTAAAAATTTCCCACCCAAACGATCATACATTCAAATTTCAAATTCCCAAATTCCCCCCGCTCTGCTCACTATAAATACAACCTTCATCCTTCATAAATTTCATACCTCAATCCCTTTTATCTCCTAAACCTCTCCCGAATTAGAAACCATGAATTCAAACACGAATTCGTTTTTGCAATTACTTGAGGATTCCAATCCTGATGAAAACCCAAACCCTTATCAAAACTTTTTGTATCCACAATTTCAAGGATACCCAAACACCCAATTCCCAAATCCCACCTTCTCTCAATTCTCAAATACTGGGTTCACCCACTATTCAAATCTCGGGTCACCCAGTACCCAAATCCCGGGTTCACCCAACACCCGAATCTTGGGTTCACCCAATACCCAAATCGCGGGTTTACCCAATTCCCAAATAATGGGTTCTCTCAACCATTAACTAACCTCCCGCAAAGTCCAGCCATCTCAACCACTAAAACATCAACGGTTGAACCACTCACTGGTAGTGTAGATGAATCCCCATCCCCACGGCTCAAGGCCACCAAAAAGAAAAGGGGCAAAGCAGTAGAATCTTCAGAACCACAAAAAAAGACAATTGTGGTCAACTGAGGAAGGGGTGGTTACATATTTCAAGCGACGAGATTACCGGGAACTCCCAAAAGAAAAATGACTTTTGGAAGCGCGTCCATGCATATTTCACCAAGGGTACCAGTGTGAAGAGAACAGTGGACAATGTGAGAACTTACTGGCATATGATAAGACCAAAGGTGACGTCTTTTAACAACATCTACAATCAACTATTGGGCCAAAAAATAAGTGGTTATTCTGATGACGTGTTACTTAATCGTGCCCGTGAAATGTACTAAGTAGTAATGAGTAAAGGGAAAGAACCAACCCCAGCCTCGCAGTTTATGTACCATCATGTTTGGGAGATTTTAAGAGACCAGCCTAAATGGAAGGAACAAACATGCATGGTGGGAAGCCAAAGCCATAGCAGCAAAAGATCTTTTGAAAATATCTCATCTGATGCTAACACCTTTGACCTCAACGATGATAATGATGTGTCGGTTGTGGATTATAACTTCAATGTGGAAGAGCTTCCTCACCCTATAGGCACAAAGAAGGCCAAAGCAATGGCTAAAGCTAAAAAGGCTAAATTTAAGAATAAGGGTGGGTCATCAAAAACTGAAGACGCCATGGAACGCTTTCAACACTTTAGTGACCTTAAGATATCTACCTATGATGATATCAAAACCCAAATGCGTGAATATGTCGACATCAAACGCAAAGAGAACGAACTACGTGAATATGAAATCCTTTTTAAGGATACAAGCTTAATGACTCCCGAGCAACTCGCAATACATAAAATTTGTTGTGACAAAATTAGGGCAAAGTATGGTATTTAGGTAGTTTAATTATTGTAATTCTAATTATTATGTTTAGTTATTGTAATTTCAATTTATGTGATGTTTGAGTTTCAAAATTTGATGTAAGGATGGAATGTGAAAAGTCGATGTAACATTTGAATTTCAAAAATGTCCCTCCAACTAATTATTTTTAAATTTATTTACTTAATTTTGAAATTTCAATTTTTCCCTCCAACTAAATATAGCCGTTGGAATTTAAATTCAAAATATAGCCGTTAGAATATTCCCGTTTTGAATTTTAAAATTTCAAAAATTCCCTCTCCAAACGGCTATACTTTCACTATAAATACAATCACTCACCTTTCATATACTCCACACCTTACTTCTTCCCAACTTTCATCTTTCTCTCATTGCTTCCAATTCTCACATAAAAATGAGTTCTAGTGATAATGAAAGTCCGTATGCATCACCTCCCGCTTCGCCATTTATGGATTTAGCCAATAAAGCGTTGCATGAATTGATGGATGATAGTGTGGAAAAATTGTATGCGGAAATTTTGGAGGTACATGCTGCTGAAAGTTCTCAAAGGAGAACAAGAAAATGTAGAACTATATTGAGGAATCATGAAGAGGGGGATGCTCGTATTTAGAAAGACTACTTTTCTCCACAGCCGGTGTACCTTGGAAATTATTTTAGATGAAGGTTTCGGATGAGTACGAAACTTTTCAACCGAATTCTCAAAGGTATTTACCAACATTCTCCCTACTTTACTCAAAGATATGATTGTTCTGGTAGAAAAGGCCTTTCGCCACACCAAAAATGCACATGTGCCATACGTCAATTGGCATATGGCACAACAGGTGACCTGCATGATGATTACATAAGGATAGGTGAAACAACTGCTGCCGAATGCCTTCAAAATTTTTGTAGATGTGTTATTGAGCTTTTCTCATAACAATATCTAAGAAGGCCAAACTCTTCTGACATAGAACGTCTACAGGAAGCACGGGTTTCCTGGAATGCTAGGAAACATTGATTGTATGCATTGGGCTTGGAAAAACTGCCCAGTTGCATGCAAAGGTCAGTACACACGAGGTGACCATGGATATCCCACCATTATGCTAGAGGTAGTTGCATCTTATGACCTTTGGATTTGGCATGCATGTTTTGGAGTAGCGGGCTCTAATAACGACATCAATGTGCTGAATCAATCTTCGGTATTCAACCAAGTCTTACAAGGTAATGATTTTCCAAGTAACTTTACAGTTAATGGTACTTCGTATACAAAAGGATACTATCTTGCAGATGGTATATATCCAGAATGGGCTACATTAGTGAAAAGCTTTACATATCCACAAGGTGACAAAATGAAGGAATATAAAAAACCACACAAGTCTGCAAGAAAAGATGTCGAGAGAGCTTTTGGTGTTCTCCAAGCTCGATGGGCAATCGTACGAGGTCCTGCAAGAGCTTGGAGCTTGCAACAAATAAGTGATATCATGTATGCATGCATTATAATGCATAATATGATTGTAGAGGATGAAGGCTATGCTATAAGTAATTGGTTGCCTGATGATGATGAAGATGTACTCCCAACTTATGAACATGGAGCCCCAACAGCATTTGAACAATACTTGCAGAGGTTCAAAGATTTACGTAATGAAGAGGTTCATCATGCACTTCGTGCCGATTAGGTGGAACATATATGGTCACTTAAGGAACAAGTTTAATTTATGTAATGTTTTATTATTATAATGTTTAATTTGTGTAATTTTAATTATTGTAAGGGTTAGTTTGTAATTTTAATTATTGTAATGTTTAGTTTGTGTAATTTTAACTATTGTAATGTTTAATATAATGTTTTAACTTTCGAAATATTTTTAAATTTCAAATTTTATAATGTTCGCTCCATAAAAGTATCTAAATATTTCTTATATTTTTTATTAAAGTAAAAAATTGATAACTAAAAATAAATTAAAATTTTAAAATATTAAATTTTAAATTTTTATCCATCCAAATAATTTAAAGAATTCTTAAATATTTTATTGAAAGAAAAAGATAGGTAATTAAAATTAAATGTAAAAGGTGGTGATGATGTGACAATGTTTTTAAGTGTTTTTGTGTTTTCTTATTGGGTGGGTTTTTGATGTTTTTGAAGGGTGAGTGTTTTCTGATATGACAGCTAACTGGATATGTTTTTAGGTGTTTTTAATGTTTCACATTATTGTGGATGCTCTCATGCACGTTAAGCTCCTCTGCCTTTATTCCCAATAAACTCGTTCAAACACTACCAAGTCTTCAACGTACCCAAAACAAACATGTGATTAAATATATTTCTAGAATATCATCACCCATGACCCGTATGCTGGACCCGTGACCTGTAAATGAATAAGTAAAACAACTTGCTAAACCGGTTTCAATTTTCCTTATTAAATAAATATATAAGTTTGTTCAATATTAACAAGTGGAGTTACTTTAATATTCAAAAGTTGGGTGTTTATAATAAAAATGTAAAAGATGCTCACCATGCATGGGAACTTCCCTGAAACTGCTAATTGTTTAGTTTATAGTTTATATCTCATTCGCCGCCTGTTATGACCAAAGTTAATTTTAAAATAATGCTCACCATGGAAACTTTCTTTGATTGAACTGGCGAAATGTTTTATATTTAAAGAAATTAAATGGAACTTTCATAACCATATTAAGTTATTCAATGATGATATTGATGGGAAGCACATCTTGTCTCTCACATCCCTTCATATACTACTCGTCCCATTAGATACCGAAAAAAATCACATAGATCTGCTTTTCTCTTGGTTCAATTCCACTTATCATACACATTCGAAATGGCCTCTTCATCATTCATTCAATCAGCACCGTTGTCTTCTTCTCGTTCATGTAAATATGACGTATTTCTTAGTTTCAGAGGAGAAGACACTCGCAAAACATTTGTAGACCACCTATACTCATCTCTTAAACAAAGCTTATTAAGTATTTACAAGGACGATAAAACACTTCTTCGAGGTGAGTCCATCCGTCCATCCCTCTTCAAGGCTATTGAAGAATCAAGAATTGCCATCATAATATTCTCCAAACACTATGCTGATTCTTCATGGTGTTTGGATGAGCTTGCACATATTATGAAATGCAAAGAAGAGAGAGCGCTAATCGTTATGCCCATTTTTTATGACGTGGATCCCTCTGATGTGAGAAAGCAAAAGGGGGATTTCGAAATAGCGTTTGCCCAACAAGAAGCACAGAACAAGAACAAAGCTCAGGTATGGAGAAACGCACTTGTTGATGCAAGTAACCTTGCTGGATGGGAACCTAAACATATTGCCAACGGGTAATTTTCTTTTTCTTCTTTGTTGAATTCTATATACATGTTTAACATTTTTTACAACTTAAATATACTTGCTTTATATAAGTTTTCTGCCATATTTAATGCGTTTATTTTCTATTGTATGTATATATGAGCTGCGCCTAATCTTTCATGAGATTGAATTGTTTAAAATTTTAAATTAAGAAAGCTCGAAATAGAGCTTGGTTCCTTTAAAACTTTTTATTGAAAGAAATAGATTGTTAAGCTATAGTTTTAATTAGTTTTTTTTGAACGGCCAACAAACTCAATCCCGAGCACTCTCGGGGCACCCACTGGACAAACGGAGTACTCCGAGAGTAACCCGAGTCCACCACCAATTCCGGAGAAAACCCGGTAACCCACCCGCCCGTAGGCACGACAGTGAAATTACCGGTAAAACCCGTTTGGCTCAAGGATCCAACCCAGGTTTCCCTGGGTCTCCTATCATTGCCCACCAATGCCTCACTCTGCACCAAGTGGGAGTCGAACCTGCATCTATCAAGAGAAATGCAAGCCCTCCACCACTTGATCTAGAGATCATTGGCAATAGTTTTAATTAGTAATATTGATTTAAAAGATATAGATTAAGGTAAGTAACAATAAATATTTTCTTGTTCATTTTATAGTTCGCTTAAAATTACTATTCTGTTTAAAAAGTTCGTGGCTCGAGCCTTACTCGAAGTACGCTCTAAAAAAGTTCGAAAAAAGCTCGGCTCGAAGTCAGCTCGGTTTTAAACGAGCCGGCTCGACTCGATTCGATTTTTAAACGAGCCGAGCCTGAGCCCACCCTGGTTCGGTTCGGCTCGGCTCGTTTATAGGTACTGGACTTGTGATTGGTTTTATAGGCTAGGTTATTTCTCTCTAGACTTGTTTTCTAATTGAACCTAAGGGTCTGTTTGGTATGAGGTAATGGAATGGACGGGGGAATGGAATAGACGAGATAATAGAATGGACAAGGTAATGAAATTGATTATTACCATTCCATGTCTTGTTTGGTTACCATGTGAGAATGGAATGAACCATTACGTTTTGTTGTTTAGTATGCGAAAAAAGACGAAGGAATGAAATCGGATGGCAGTGGTCAATGGTGGGTGGTGATAGGTGGCAGTTGTAGCGGTGGCGACGGCGGTGGTGGGTGGAGACGGCGGCGAGTGGAGACGGCAACGGGTGGTGGCAACAGTGGTGGTGGGTGGTGGCGGTGGGTGGTGATAGCGGTGGCGACGATGGTGGTAGGTGGTAGCGGTGGTGGCGGTGGGTGGTGGTAGTTGATAGAGATGGCGGAGGTGGGTGGCGACGGCGACGGTGATCGGAGGTGGCAGCAGCGATGGTGGCGGCGATGATCGAAGGTGGGTGGTGGCGGTGATCGAAGGTGGCAACAACGATGGTGGATGGCGGCGACGGCGGTGACGGAGATGGAGGTGGGTGGCGGCAACGACAGTGGCGGGTGACGGCGGTGGCGGTTGGCGGCGAAGGTGGGTGACGGCGACGGATGACAATGGTGGTGGGTGGTGGCAACGGTAGTGAGTTGCGGTGTTGTTAATGAAGGGTGAAGAGGGAATGGAATAAAAAAAAAACAGGGGGGAAGGATGGAATGATTTTGAGGGAATGGAATGAATTTTGGAATGGGCGATTCCATTCCATCGACCCACCAAACACTCTTTTCTTCATTCCCTCTCAATGGTCCATTCCATTCCACCTCTCATTCATGCATACCAAACGCTACCTAAGGGTTTGTTTGGTGTGACGTAATGGAATGGATGGAGGAATGGAATCGACGAGGTAATGGAATGGAGCATTACCATTCCATATCGTGTTTGGTTACCATGTGAGAATGAAATGAGTCATTACTTTGTGTTGTTTGATAGGCAAGAAATGAGAAGGAATAAAATCTATAGAGGAGGGTGGTGATAGGTGGCAGTGGTAGCGGTCGGAGATGGCGGTGGTGGGTGGCAGCGGCGGGTGGTGGCGAGTGACGCGGGGGCGGAGGTGGGTGATGATTGGTGGTGGCAGGAAATGGTGGAGGCATGAAATGGGTGTCGGCAGCGATAGTGGTGGGTGACAGCGAGGACGAAATAAGTGGCGGCGGCAACGGTGGCTGGTGACGTCGGAGGTGGGTGGCGGCAACGGTATTCAAGGCGGCGGTAGCGGTGGGTGGCTGCAGAATTGGTGGCGGGTGATGGCGTCGGTGGTGGGTGGTGGCGGGTTATGACTGGGGCGGGGGTGGGTGTCGGCGACGATGGTGGTGGGTGGCGGAGGTGGCGACGACGGTGGCGGTGGTGGTGGCAATGGTGGCGGCGTCAGTAGTCACAACGGTGGCGGTGGCAGTGGTGTTGGCGGAGGTGGTGGGTGACAGCGGCGGCAACGTTGGTGGGTGGTGGTGAGTGTGGTGGGTTGTGGTTTTGTTAATGAAGCGTAAAAGAGGGAATGAAATGGGAAAAAAAAAAACAAGAGGGCAGATGAATGATTTTGAAGGAATGGAATGCTTTGTGTAATGGGTGATTCCATTCTCTTGACCAACCAAATACCATTTTCTTCATTTCGTTATAAAAGCCCATTCTATTACCCCTCTTAGTCATGCATACCATACATTACCTAAACAAATGTTTGAACTTCGCTTGTGAAGCTTTCTAGACTTGAGCTCTTTTTAGAGCCTGACTTAATGTGTATTAGTAAAACTAGGTTATAACCCGTGGTACCCACGGGTCGCTCTATTTTTAAGGATATTAATATTTTATTAATTTTATTACAATGGTCCGTTTTATAAACTTTGTGGGGATATATATAATATGATTCAATGTTAATCGTATATCATAATATATGCAAACAATGTGATTTATCAATGGTAACAATTACCATATAATTTTCAACATATTACCAGATAATGTTCTACGTATGTAGAATGATTCAGACCAAGATGAAAATAATGTTCTACGTTTTTTTGAAAGATAAAAATAAGTTATCTTATATAAAAGTGCATTCGGCAATAAAAGAGACTGTAAGTTTCAGTTACATCAAATTACTTAAAATAAGACGATTTAAAAAAAATAATACATTGTTTAGTGAAAAAAAATTAAATCGCTCTAAAAATAGCCTCCCATGTTATTCATTTTCATCTCGTGCAAGCCCTAGAAATTCATAAAGTACATGATCTTCCATAACAAAAAGTTCCCATCGGAATCGTGCCTCCCATGACGCCAATCATTGGGAAATCCTAGTTAAAAAAAATGAGTTAGTATGCATTAAAAACACTTTGGGTTACTTTTGACTCGCTCAACTCTTTTTAGTTAAATTTTTTTATCTGTCGTGTTTGATTAGTTTGAGATTAAAATGAACCAAAGTGACTCATAGAAAAGTAAATGGGTCGAAACTGCCACCAAACCTTACAGAACTGGTTGGTCAAACTTGAATTGACCCGTTTATAAGCCCCGGATTATGATGTTGCGAAATTGTATAGGGGTGTCCCGTGTCTTCGATCGTGTTTGCAAATTGATTATCGTGTTTCAAATTTTAGAACTTGCCAATGAACGATTAGGTTCGAACAATGTTTATATCGATAACAAAAGTCAAACACAAGGTTGACTTTCCGCACGTATATATAAGTTGGTGTTTACCTGGTCCTGGAATGGAAATGCTTTCTTTTTACCGTAATGGAACTCCTTAGGATTATAGTGAATGATCTCGGGCTCAAGGAATCCACCAGCCTGCAAGATTAAATCGTAAAATATCTTGTTATAAATTTTTCGATTAAAACTTCAAAAATTATAACGAAATTTACCTTAGCGCAAGCTCTTGCTAATCCATCGAAAGTAACATATCTATATCCTGAAATGTTGTACACTTGTTTGCATGCTTTTCATTCCCCAAAACTTTTATAAAAGTTGTAGCCAAATCCTCCATTTGGTCAACGTTGACCATCAAGACCGTTTGACTTTTGAAGTCACAAAATAATTATTAGTTTTACACTTTTGCTAACCTTTACGTGACCGAGTTGGGTTACTTGCAAACCTGATTTGGGAATGGGGATGGGTCGGCCCGCTTTCAACCTATGGAAAAACCACTCTTCGACAGGATTGTAGTTCAATGGGCCGTAGATATAAACGGTACGCATGGAACATTATACGTTTTAACAAAATAATATGTTTTTGAGGTATTGACAAAGAAAATTATACATTTATATGAATATATGGAACTCTTGTTGTACGATATTCAATATTATAACCATTATAATTTCAAACCTACCTGTATGTAGTATATACAACTTTAGAACATACTACTTTAGAACATATTGAACAAAATAATATGTTTTCGAAGTATTGACAAAGAGCATTATACGTTTATGATAATCATAACCAAATTCTCTGAAGGAAATTATTATGGAACCCTCAGGTTCATAAAGTAAATAAACCAATCAACGTACTATTAACATAACTAAACGAAAAAAATAGATGATGAAATTATGTTTCTGTAGCAGATATCAATAGAAAGCCAATTAATCTGATACTTTTGCCTTTTGGATCTTCGTAACCAATAACCTCGCACTCGTTGTTAAATAATTGAAGAAACAATCATCACTTAACGAAATATGTTCGACTTGAATCATATCATACCATCCAATAACACAAAACCTATTGTAAATACTTTATATGAAAGAAAAAATTATAGTAACAAATTGAAAAATATAGTAAAAACTAAAATAAAATTAATCAATATTATGAGTAATTGATTGTTTGACCATCAATATTCTCTTTACGTAGCTTCACAAGCCAATTATTTCTATCAACAACTTTAATCTTCATTTTAGAAAACCAAACAAAAATGAACAAAATGTGAAACCTTTAAACCCTTAACTGATGGAGTCGGCAATACACACAAAAGAACCATATTTAAAAAAAATAATATTAAAGTTGCACCCAATGTGCAATACAATACATAAAGAATATTTAAATAACACCCCCTTTAAACATGATATTGAAAAGAAATTCACTTCTCTTATCAATGAAAAAGAAAAAAAGAGGTGCTAACTTATGGAAAACCATATAAAAGATCAAAGGCCACGAAAAAGAGGGTTACACACATACATAGATAAACACATACATATATTGGTTTTAACAAATTACCACCCACATTTTTTAGTATTAAAGAACGCAATGGAGAAAATTTTTTTTATCAAGTCTGAAGATAAAATGAAAAAACCTTTACGTATACTTTCTTAGAGACATTTGTTAAGCAAATAGTAACCTTTAAATACCATGCGTTGACAAAATAAAGTCAAACTAAAAGTTTGCAATCAACATAAATTCTCTATATTTTAAACAACTGACTAATATTTAAGTTGAATAAACTACGACGACAATGATACAACCCCTTGTCTTGCAAATTGATTGTTCTCATCTCTTACTCGATTAATAGTGTCAAGCCCTATTAATATCTCTTATACGGGTATAGAAATAAATAGCTCGAAATTAGAATAAACCTTTAAATTATATTGCATTGCAATGAAACTCATTAATTTTATTAACACTATTATGATTAAATAAACAACCCGGATCATTGGTACTAAATAGATATCTAAACAAATTAGAAATCAACTTGTTCATTAAATAACCCGGATCATTCTACGAAACACTGCAACTTTAAAAAACAAAATTAAATCTCAATAAGTATAGTGTGCTAACAATGGGACATATATAGGTAATCCCATGTTCTTACTCGATCGTAAAACATTTTCCAATAAGCGGCCTAATACACGTTAGTTTGCTATAGTTACTCGTTAAGATTCCAAAAATTAGTAACTTTGTGTTACGGGTCAAAATAAGTCGAGTTGGGTCAATTTGACAAAAACATATAGTCTATCTTTTAAACACACTTACGCATAAGTAGGTTGCTTTGGGTTAGCGGGTCAAATGAGTAAATCTTAACGTTTGATCAAAATGAAAACATGTTGAGTTGGTCAAACCATAAAGAACCTAAGCATGTTCACAGTTGATAAAAATCTTTTAAATAGTTTTATTTTAACAATATAAGTTTCTAATCATATCTAGAACATTAAACACGACCGGTTCTGTACTAAAGTCCCTCTTTTTGCCCAACTATGATCTATTATGCTCAATCCATGTATCAAAATATTATCCTATCCAATTAATAATGTACATGAAATGAAAGAAAATATATGAAAAAACCATTATGAAGCCACTGATGCACAAAGTAGAATTAAATTAAAATCAAAACCTCACATACAATCATACAACTGCAAGGTAAATCAAACTAAAAATAGTAGCGTACCCCTGATCGATGATGATTGCAACACATAAACCTTGGAAGCCTGAGAAGAAATCAGACAAAGACAAAATAAACAATTAGATCAATTAAAAACAACATTTGCAAAATGATATGCACTAAATTAAGAGCAGATCGAACTATTGCCAACTCTAGCACACTAAGCCTCGAATGGAATGCAGCAAAATCACGTCTCAACGCCGAAACAAAGCAAATGACAATCAAAATGCAAGACGAATACATATAGCTTGAAAATGATTCACTAAACATTAGTATGTTAATCAACAATAACTTTACATACTCACAAAAACATCATGACTACAAAGATTATTTCATTGTATTGTAACCTAGTAATCAAAAACTAAATGTTAATTAGCTTTTTAGGTATCCTCTTCACACTAATGCCACAAAATAAAACCTTCTAATGAGGTCATCTTAAAATACAACAAAAATTCAACTTGTGAAATATTCTGATTGCTAGAGGTCAAAGTAAAAAAAAGAAAGTCGACGAAAATTATAAAAGATACCTCGAGTTCCATCATAGCCACATATTTGTGCAAGGGAACTTCATAAGTGGCGAATATGTTGCATCAATTTCTTCTCCTGTTGCGTCATAAATACAAAATATCTTATATTAATAAAATTACAATTTTAACCCAAATTGCTTCATGAAGATTTAGGGATAAATGCAAACCTTAAGCTCCCGCGTCGCAATATCCAGAACTGAGCACCCATAAAACACCTAACTGTTTAATCATAAAAGTTACCAAAAATTTGTGTGAAAGATCGATCCTATACTGGTAGTTACATATAACAATTACATGATAGGAAGACCTTGGTTATTTAGAAGGTAACTTTAGCCAAAGGGTCTGTTTATGATAATTAAGAAACCTAAAGAACGATGCAAAGTAAAACCGCAAAACCGTATTAACCTTAGCTGATGAAAAAAAATACTATAAAAGAGTACGTAATTAAGATGATGCAAAGCATAAGTAATAGGATGAGGCATGATAAAGCCACAAAAAAAAAATAACGCCATGTAAAGACCAATGAAATTCCAAAAAAGCCCCTTCTACCGTTCATCAGGTTGGTCTTTAAAGCATGTTAAGTCTTTTACTGTGCTGCAACACAGTTAAACAACATACATGTTAAATGATACAAAACACATATCCAATGAAATTATATCAAGTACATGCTCAAGCATTGCCTCGTCCACAAGTTTTGCCTTCGGACCAAAGCCACCTGGATCAAAAGGAACATCAACCCGATTCCGATTTATTATCATAACGACCCGCCTTAACAACTCAACTTCACCAGTTGTCTCGCCCGACTCTAGGCCTGTACCACTTGGGTCAAAAGGACCATTTACCGTTTCTTGTTCACTAGCGATTTAGAAACGGATCCACCCATCTGTGGCCCATCAACTATACAACTTAATCGATGTCTTGGCGCCCATTCTAAATCGATGTGACTATCGTGGAGAGGAGCGATGCATCTGTACGTCGCTTCTCAGTTTGATTGATGGGTATTACAGCATTCACAACTCTTCCACCATTTTTTTCCCTATAATTATACTAAAAACAACTACATTTTCTCTCTCATTTTAATTAAATAATACTTTTGTTATATTTTATCTTACTTTTTCTCTCTTCTCCACTTAAAACTATTTTCAAAATATATTAAAAAGTTATAGAGGGTGAATAATGTACCCTCAAATATACAGATGGATAGTAATTTTTTATCACTCCTCCACTCACAATTACTTTTTATAATACAAAGAACACCCTCATAAAAACTAACAACTAAGGCTACAGGGTGTGGTATAAAGCTCCGCCACGTCACACAGAGGGCTTTAAACCTCCTTTCTTTAACTTGCATGCAATGGTTTAAAGCTCTCGTCATCATTACCTAAGTATTATTTTTATTTAAATTTAAACATTATTTAATTTTGATATATTAATTTAGAACTAATAATTTAAATAAAAATTAAAATAAAATGCCACAATTTAAATAAAAAAATACAATGTCATAATTTAAATAAAAATATACAATATCACTAAAAAATCACTCGTCGTCTTCGTCGTCTCCTCCTTGTTCATGATAAACCATAGGTGCTCGGTCAGATCAGCTCGAAGGTTATGGTGTGTGTCCCTGTCACGTATCCTCGCTCGGATAACTTCTTTTTCAGCATATGTGAGTAGTGGGTTCGTCGGTTGGTTACTTTCGTCATAACTTTCTCCATAAAACGCTCTGCCCGAGTCCTCGAATATCATGTTATGCAAGATGATGCACGTATACATCACGCTTCTCATTTTACTTTTTTCAAGTATCTTCGACGGCTGGGCAATGAATGACCATCTCTTTTTTAACACACCGAAAGCCCGCTCGATATCTTTTCTTGCTGACTCTTGTTTCTTCTTGTAATACATTCTTTTCTCGTCATCTGGACACGGAAGAGTTTTCACAAACGTCGCCCACTCCGGATAAATACCGTCTGTGAGATAGTACCCATACTTATACTCTACGTCGTTTGCATAGAATGAAGTATCTGGCGCAACACCCTCTATGACATCGTCTAAAAGATTCGAAGATTGTAAAACTGCGATGTCATTGTTCGCACCGGCCATGCCAAAATACGCATGCAAAATCCATAAATCTTGAGACGCGACCGCTTGTAATATTATGGTAGGACTAT
The DNA here is from genome assembly GCF_002127325.2 of Helianthus annuus. Lineage (NCBI taxonomy): Eukaryota > Viridiplantae > Streptophyta > Magnoliopsida > Asterales > Asteraceae > Helianthus > Helianthus annuus. Next base: position 2,506,556 of record NC_035436.2, on the reverse strand, counting down.
CGTGGTCACCATTATGGTGTTGCCCTTTCCAAGCGGTTGGACATGTCGCCCACTCCCAGTGCGTGCAATCAAGACTACCCAACATCCCAGGAAACTCGTGTATCCGTTGATGGGCCTCGTGCAAAAGTGGAACATCGGCAGCGGTTGGCATCCTCAAATATCGCCTTCCGTACAGGAAGATAACACCTAATAAAATAGTGTTAATAAATAATAATAATAATAATAATAATAATAATAATAATAAACTGTAAATATTAATAATAATAATAATAATACCTTCACAGAAATTTTCAAGACAATCATGACAACTTCTGGCCGACATCCTTAAATATTCATCCCACGCATCACTCGTTGTGTTGTACGCTAGTTGCCTAATTGCGACAGTACATTTTTTGTATTCCAGATAAACCAATTTTGCGACTAGCACTTTCTCTTTGTGTTAAAAAAGGGAATGCGGCCACAAGATCATTAGAAATTTTTAGGAAAAGATAACGGCTCATACGAAACCTACGCCTAAACTGTTCATCATCGTACAACGGATTTTCAAAAAAATAATCTTCCATTAAACGTTCATGAGCATCTAACCGATCTCGTTCAAGAGATGGTTGTCTGGTACGCGATGTAGACGATTGGGCTTCTTCTCGCAAATAATTAATCGTCTCCTACGTCACTGTGATAATCATATCGTCAAGAACACCGTCGGATTAAGAGCTTGACAAATTGGATGACATTCTTAAAAATGATTGGATAGAATTTATTTGTTTTTTTTTTTGTGATTGGTGTGTGTTTTAGTTTGTGATTAGTGTGTGTTTTAGTTTGTTATAGGTTTGTATATATATTAGAATTAAAAAAAAACTTATTTTTAAATTGAACGTTAGCCAACGGTCATATTTGACCATATTCTTCGAAATTGCCAAAATTGGTCCGTTAGCACAATGGCGGAAACCCTCTAGCGCCCCCCCCCCCCCTCATTTAATTTTCTAGGGGATGGTGGAGCCTAGGGGCGCCATAATTGTTGAGGTGGTAGGGTGGCGTTAAGCCACACCGTGTGGTCTAATGGAAGGGATGCGAATGCTCTTAGGTTTTAAACTTAACACAATTGATCCCTAGAGAATTACGTAAGTCACAACTACAAACTAAAATTACTATTTACTAATTACAAAATGACCCTTGACTTCGATGCGAGGGATTGGTATCATTAGAACTTGGCTCCTTTTGCTAGTTTTATAGGTTAAATCGTTTAGGTCGCCTTATTTGCTAGTCGAGCCTAAAGGCAACACTCTGCTTGAGCTAGACTTGTGAAGTTACGAATATTTGAACTGGTTATAATTGTTTGGCTCCTCGATAATGAGTGTTTCAATTATTAAAAATATTATGAAATAGAACTGTTTTTTACTATCTTATATTTTATTAATAATCAGTTTAACTAAAAACACTATTAGTCTCATGGATAGAACACTAGTAAACAATATATAAATATAAATTATTTTATATTATTATAAATGTAAGTGTGTCTAGTCTCATAAGGCTAACTGTGCTTTTAGTTAAGCATGGTTATCTGTATTGTGGTCACTTTATTAGATTGGTAGATATTTTTTATTTTGATTTTTTCTTTTACGTTAAGCTGGTTTAGGAGTAGGGATGAGCTTGGTACCGTTCTCGGTACCGGTACCGAAAGAACCGGTACCGAAAATCCTTAAAAGTGGGTACCGGTACCGGTACCGAATATACCGGTTCGGTTCGGTTTGGTACCGGTACGGTATCGGTATTTGAGGGTAAAAACCTGTAAATACCGGTACCGGACCGGTACCGAATTGGTACCGAAAATGCTAAAAGTCGGTACCGAATCGGTACCGAAAAGGTACTTGGTTCGGTAAATTCGGTACCGGTATCGGGAACGAATTGCTCATCCCTATTTAGGAGTATCCGTTCACATTTGTGGGTTAAGTTACCTCTATGTGATTTAACATCCATATATATCTAATTTGCAGGCATGAATCAGAAATCATCAAAGAAATTGTTGATACAATTGTTCACAGATTGTCCCCCTTAAATTCAGAAGCTAATGAAGATCTTGTTGGGATGACGACCCGCGTACAATATTTGAAATCACAATTAGAAATTGGGTTAGATGGTGTGCGCATGGTTGGGATATGGGGGGTTGGTGGAGGTGGTAAGACTACTCTTGCATCTTCGCTCTATATGGGAATCTCTTCCTATTTTGAAGGTCATCACATTATTGAGAATGTTCGGGAGGAAACAAGCAAAGATGATTTAAAAAAATTGCAAGAAAATATTTTGTCAGCTTTTTCCAAAACAGATGTGAAGGTAAACAGTATCGTGCAAGGAAAACACATGATAAAAAGTATGTTATGTCGTAGAAAAGTGTTGCTAGTTCTTGATGATGTCAATGACCTTAGCCAACTGGAAGCGTTAGCCGGATCACATAGTTGGTTTGGTAGTGGGAGCCGAGTACTAATCACAACTAGAGATGCACATTTGCTGAGAACCCACAAGGTAGATGAGGTCTGTCATGTCAGATTATTATCAGATGACGAGGCAATACAGCTCTTTAATAAACATGCATATAACAAAAAAGAACCGGTGGAAAATTATGAGACACTTTCATTACGTGTGGTTTCTTATGCTGCTGGGCTCCCATTGGCACTTAAAGTTTTAGGTTCTTTTCTATTCGACAAAGATAAGAAGGCGTGGATGAGTACCTTGGATAGACTAAAAGATATTCCAGAAACGGAGATTGTGGATAAGCTAAAAATTAGCTATGATGGACTTAAAGTTGTGGAAAAAGAATTATTTTTAGATATTGCATGTTTCTTCAGAAGGTGTAAGAAAGATGAGGCAATGGAAATACTTGAAGCTTGTGATTTTCACCCCGAAATAGGGATAGAGGTGTTGAGACAAAAAGCTCTCGTAAGTATTGTGGATGGTAGGCTTGATATGCATGATCTAGTTCAAGAAATGGGACATTACATTGTTAGAGGGAAACATCCTAACAATCCGAACAAACATAGCAGAATTTGGAAAAGTGAAGATATCAATAACATGTGTTTGGGGGACGCAATAGTGGTAAATGTTAAGCTTCTTAAATATACATTATATTGTATGTGAACAGAATTATACGCAATCTGTACATAATTATTTCCTTCTTTGTTGTAGGAAAATGACAAGATTGAAGCCATAGTATACCAGAATTGGCATGCACACAATTATGATCTTGAGCGTTCATTACAAGTTTGTAAAAAAGTTTCAAACTTAAAGAAACTAAGGTACCTTAAGGTTATGATGGAACTTCCTGGTCACGTTGAAGGGCCTACTTTTCTTTCAAATGAGTTGCGGTATATTGATTGTCGTGGGTATCCTCTAAGAAGTCCATTTCCCGCCAGTTTCCAACCAATGAAACTTGTTGTTCTTAAATTGGATGACAACTTTCAAAAAGAAGTGTGGAAGGGTTGTAAGGTAAAGCATTTGATTGAACATTTAAAAATAGTAGACTGTATTGAGTGAGCGTTATACAGATTGAAAAATAAAGTAATAATGGATTTTAATAATCTCAACTATTGTCTGTTGACCGGCAACGGTCCCAACTTCAAAAATTCCTATTGGTGGTACCATTTTTTCACATATTGCCCTTCAATGGACCATGACTAACAGAACCCTAACGCCGTTAGTTTCCGGTCACCGGAAAAACGTTTTTGGTCAAAAATAGGTTCCTAAAGGTCCGTTGTATGGTTACAAACAGGTTTGGGACGAATGCTTTGAGTTTTCCGGCAAAAAAAAGTTGAGTTTTCCACCCAATAAGGAGTTCTCCGGCGAAAAATAAGTTTTTCCGTCGACCTTAATAATAGGGGCTTTTACTAGAAAATGTTCATAAAGGTTCGTAATAAGGTTACAAAGAGGTTTGATACGAAAAGGTTGAGTTTTCCGGCCAAAAACGGTTTTTCCGACTACCGGAAACTAACGGCGTTAGGGTTCTCTTAGTTAGGATCAATTGAAGGCCAATATGTGAAAAGATAGCACCGCCAGTGGGATTTTTTGAAGTTTGGACCGTTGTCGGACAACGGACAATAGTTGATATTATTAAAATCCATTATTCCAAAAATAAAAGGTAACTGATAGATGGATTATTTGTAATTATATATGGGGAAATTGGCCTGTAATAATCCCACCTAAACCTTATTGGCCATTAATAATCCCACCTCAGAATATTCCCCCTATCAGTCCCACCTTTCAAATATTTTTCCTACAATGGTCCCCCGTTAAAAAAACTTAACGGAGTTAAGCTTTTTTCCAAATTACAAACAAATTTTTTAGGGCTTTTGATTAGAACGACGATACGAGTCCATTGATGTAAAACTTGCTTCGAAACGGTGCTCCAAACGATGAAAACGACGCTTCAATTCGGGTGTTTAAATTTCTAATTAACCAAAATCAAATCACTTGGAGCACCGTTTCGAAGTAAGTTTTACATCAATGGACTCGTATCATCGTTCTGATCAAAATCCCTAAAAAATCTGTTTGTAATTTGGAAAAAAGCTTAACTACGTTAAGTTTTTTTAACGGTGGACCATTGTAGGAAAAATAGGTGAAAGGTGGGACTGGTGGGGGGAATATTCTGAGGTGAGATTATTAATGGCCAATAAGGTCTAGATGAGATTATTACAGGCCAATTCCCCTTATATATGAGATGAAAATGCCAACAAGAAAAAAAAAAGTTTAAAAAAAGGCAAATTGGATTTAAATAATCCCAACTCACTGTTATTGGCCAATAATAATCCCAACTCATTTAATCACCAATAATAATCCGAACTATTCACTTTTGTTTGTAAAATACTCCCAGTTAAAAAACACTAACTAGGTTAAAAAATTGTTGATGTGGCTTGCCACGTGGCGTATTTTGATGACATGGCAGCTGATGTGGCAGTCTACGTGGCATATTTTGATGACGTGGCAGGTGATGTGGCAGTCTACGTGGCATATTTTGATGACATGGCAGCTGATGTGGCAGGTGACATGGCAAGCCACATCAGCAATTTTTTAACCTAGTTAGTGTTTTTTTAACTGGGAGTATTTTACAAACAAAAGTGAATAGTTCGGATTATTATTGATGATTAAATGAGTTGGGATTATTATTGGCCAATAACAGTGAGTTGGGATTATTTAAATCCAATTTGCCTTAAAAAAATACTAATACAATTGCCCCATTTTTTGATAATTAAATTTTCCAGTAGAAAATACAACTTATTAAATCATACTAACTGTAAAATCTGCCATCAACTTTTGTGTACTTTATAGCATCTACCACATTTGAAAGTTCTTGAACTCAAATATATGAAGAGGCTATTCAGAACACCGGATTTTGATGGACTCCCGTGTCTTCAAAAGCTGACACTCTCCGAGTGTCCTAAGTTGGAAGAGATTCACCGCTCACTTGGAAGTCATAAAAGTCTTCAGTACGTGAGTGTATATCGTTGTTCCAAGCTTAGAATGTTTCCAACAATTGTCCACATGGAAAACCTCAAAACTCTAGAAATATGTAATTGTCATAAGATTGTTGTGTTCCCAAAGATTGTGAAGACAAGGCGTCAATTTCTACGGAGCTTACCAAAGCTGGATCTCTATACATGTCATTTCAAATATGCAGAAATCCCATCTAGTATTACTGAGTTATCCAACTTACAAGTGCTTAGTCTAGGGTTCAATGATTTTTCACGATTAGATTTCAGCCTCTCACAACTTACTCAACTCAAACTCCTCAACCTGTCGCATTGTGTAAAGCTTCTTGAATTGCCGGAGCTCCCGTCAAGTTTAACTATTCTCAACGCAGAGAACTGCAAGTCAATTACAACATTTGGAGATTGTTACCAGAACTGTAGATGGTTATGTCAAGTGTCCGTTACGAAAGGGAGCATCATAAGTGATGGTGACAAATTACTAGAATCCATGCTTGAGGTATGTTTGGCTATTGAAAACCACTATATGGTTCTGCAACTTACAGGTGCAAAGATTGCAATGGGGTTTACCCCTCTACTTAGAGGGAATAAATGTACCCTGCAACTACCAGAGAACTGGTGCAATGACTATTCTGGTTTCTTAATGTGTGCCATTTTCCCCAGTTTTTACAGGCGTATATCTGTAAGGATAAGTATGAGTGAAGAGACGAATGATATGGATTCTCAAAGTGATGTGTTTTGGGAGGAGAGTGATGGTAACAGTGTTTTTATATGTACATGGATGGTGTATGTTTCATTTGGTTCATTGAGACAAAGTGTATGGTGGGATCAAACATACAAAGCTCTTTCATTTGACACTGAAGAAAGGTGTAAAGGTTTTGGAGTTAGGCTCGTTGAGAAGAAAAGGAGAAGTGGTATAAAGGAAACACCAACAATTTATTCTTCTGGTTATACACCTACCTTAGATATTAAACATGACTCAACGTCAGCCCTAAGGATGGACTTTTATGTGCCCGATACTTTGGAAGATGTAAGATAAACAAAGTGTATCAATAATTCAATATCCACATTTTACTTTCTCATGTTTTATACTTTTTACCAACAAATCTGTTATGGCTGTAGCATGAAGTATATTGATTTCACCAAAAGGCTTTGATTTTCTTTTTCGTCCTATTTATTATTTATAAATGTAAATTAATAGTGCAACATTATTTATAATTTACATATTAATAGTGCAATATAAGTCTAAAGGTGACCATTAATTTCATCCCACTTATAATTTTATACTAGTGGAATTTCTCGCACGTTGCGTCGGGAATATGGTTGTTATCGATTCGAATCATTACGATATTGGTACAATACTAACACTCATTATAACAAGTTAACAACTGAAAGATAGAACACAAAAAATAAAGTTGTTACATGTACAAAAGAATATTAAATGTAAAAATGTTTTATATTGAAACATAGACTGAAATACACACGTCGCACTCGGTATTCGGTTAGTAATGATTCTATTTATTATAGGATTGATACGGTATCAGCATTCGGTATATCAACCGAAAGATTAAACCTAAAAAATAAAGTCATAATATGACCAACTGAAGATAAAACCGAAAAAAAAATCATGGTATTAAATAATTTGTTCTTAAATCGCCTTTATAATCGATGGTTTGATTGAGAAATATCAACCGATAGATTAAAACCAAAAAATACAGTCATAATACGACCAACTGAAAGATAAAACCGAAAAAAAAAAATCATGGTATTAAATATTTCGTTCTCAAATAGGCTTTAGTAGGTATTTTGGTTGAGAAATATAAGGTAAAGTTAAAGATGAAAAAAATAAACATTTAAAATTAAATGAAAACAGAGAAAAAATAAAAAATAGAAAAAAAAAAGATAAAATGGAAAAGGAAAGAGAGAAGTGAAGTGTCTTGAGGGAAGTAGAAAAATGAGACAAAAGTCATGCAGGCTCGGATTCAAACTTCTTATATGTATCAAATTCAAATAGACAATACCACTCCACCAGCTTGACAACAAGTTATAAATTTGTGCATAGGTAATATATATCTAGTAGTTACACTCTGTGAAATAAAAAATAAGAGTTGGTGAATGTCATGTGACATCCACTTATTGGTCTACCATTCTATCTATCAATCAAATGACAAAACTACTCATGATACATAGTTAATTATATATAACAAGTCTTAAGCCCGCGCGTTGCGGGGCGGGGTCGTAAAATTGTGCTACCAGCGTTGCGGGGCAAGAGAGTAAAACCGTGCTAAGTAGCAACTAAACGACGACCAAAACCGAAAAATGATGTAAACAAAAGCATGAATTTTTAACACCGAGTGACTCAATTAACATGAAACATAGACAAAGTAAAATTTATATCAACACGTATTAGAAAGTCGAGAGGGTAAAAAAACCTGATGGACCAAATGTGATCTGCAAGTTAAAACCTTTTGTATCCTTTCATTCAAAAAACTATACTATTAGCAAATTTATTTTATTTTGTAAAAAAATAAGCACTTGGTTCGCAAAACATGTTTGAATAAATCGTTGGAGTGTGTCAAAGGAATTGGAATCTTGACAAACAAATTGGAATGTGTACGGTTGGCAAAAACAAAGTGAAATGCAACTTTGATTTATTGGCATAACATGTTTGGTTTGTAATTTAATTAATGACAATGTAAATTTAGGGTGTTATTAACCACTACCGTGAACCAACACCTAAATTTAAGATGTCCTTTGCTACAACAACCTCTCGAGTCTCGACCACCTTTCTTGCAACAACCAAAACTCTGGTGACACCGTGATGAAGAAACTAAAGCGATGGAGTAATTAGGGCAGCATCATGGGCTTCGGTTTTTTGTCTTCCAGGGTGCGACGGTTTCCATGGTTGACGGTTTTAGTCAAGGGTCAACCCATTGTGATCTAAGATATTTTATTTTTTTACTTGTGCCAAAATAAACAATTTCGATTTTTCAACGGGGTCTTAGATATTTAGAAAATAGTCAAATGTAAAAATTACTGATGTGAACAATTTTCCATAAGGTAGAGGGGGTGGGCTTGAATAGTTGTGTTGTCTATCCATGGGTCGTCTAGGAGTTGGGGGATTGCGCCTTGTAATAATGCTATTCCGGGTGTTTGGAAAAATTGCGTCTCGTTTTGGAATAAACATAAGGTAGAGGGGGTGGGCTTGAATGGTGTCTTGAGAGGTAGAGTTGGGAATGGCTTGCAAATCAGGTTCTGGCTGGATAACTGGTTAGGTCAGGAGCCATTAAAGGTAACGTATCCTTCTTTATTTGCGATTGAGAAGTGTAAAAGGGCTTTAGTTGCAGATCGGTTGAAGCAAACAGGGGGTATGCGCTTGATGTGTTGGGATTGGTCTAGAAGTCCAGCTACTGCAGAAGAGCTTCTTGATAAACAAATGCTAGAAGATCGATTGCATTTGGTTAACTTGGAGGATAAGGAAGACGGATGGGTTTGGGATCATGGCTCGTCGGCTGACTTTGAGGTTGCTTCGGTCAAGAAGTGGCTGAGGGGTCCGGTTAGTAGCGAAAGTCATGTCGGTTTCAAGTGGAGTTCGTGGGTTCCAAACAAGTGTAATATTTTTATGTGGCGCGCGTACTTGGATCGTCTTCCTACAAAGATGGCGTTGGCTAGAAGGAACATTTTTTTTGATAATCTATTTTGCAGTCGTCCGAAGAGTCCATTGAGCACGTGCTTACAGGTTGTGTTATTTCCTCGGGGGTATGGAGCGCGATTTCGGCTTGGTGTAACATACCTAGGTCCTTTGTTTTTCACGTAAAGGATCTAGTGGATATTCATGAGCTTAGTGGGGCAGTCGGGATCAAGAAAGTGGTCTTGCACGGGGTTATAATTATCGCGTGTTGGAGGTTATGGCGTGCCAGAAATGACAAGGTGTTCGACAACAAGGTTCCTAAAGTGGAGGATTTGGTTGCGGATATAAAGTCTTTGGGTTTTCTTTGGTATAAGTCTAGATTTAAAAGTGGTGTTGTAGTGGATTGGGATAGGTGGTGTATGTTTGATGTAACGTAACTGGATTGTTTTGTTTGGTTTTCGGCTTCTTTCCCCGTCTTGGGGATAGTTGTCTGTTTTGGTTGGTGCTAATGAAGTTTAATTTTCAAAAAAAAAAAAACAATTTTCCAAAGACCCAGAAGAGCAATAACCGGCAACACAACAATAATCGACGACACTGTAGCTAATATTTTACAATGCTCTACCCACTGGTGAAACACCAATGAGTAGACGTAAGATAGATTTGTTAACATCCCACCTGAACCACTATACAACATTACATCGATGTGTTTGTGTAGTGATATCCTACATCCGTTGCTTATTTATAGAACTTATCATGAGTCTATTGAGTTGTTGCGAAACTTAATCACAATCAAATACATAATCAAATTGGAAGCCTAAAGCAAAGAAAAGAGGCATGTCAACTAAATAAACATTATCTCCACAAATTGTTTCAATTTTCAAGATCTAAAATAAGGTAGAGATTTAAAAACCTTCATGAATAAAAAGATCACAAAATATTCTTTTCAGATAAGATATCAGGCTTATTATCGAATTTTAATAATCGACAATAGTGAAAGTAAGATGCGAATTCCGTTGGGTAGCCTCGGCTATAACTATTCGGTTACAAGTTGAAAAAGGGTTAGGCCATTACGGGTAATCTTTACATTGGTCAAAACGGGACAATTGATCCAAAAGATTTGTGTGTGAAATTCTATTAAAAAATTAGATTTAAATAATCCCAACTTATATATATTGGCTGACAACAGTCCTAACTTATAACTTATTTTCCTGTACTAACTAAAATTTAACTCAAATCCGTTTTGCTGACATGGACTGCTTATGTGGCAAAAAGTTAAGGTGTTGCTACAATGGACTCCTTATCTGGCAAGTCAAAGTTTTAATGACGTGGACTGCTTATGCAGTAGGGGGTACATTGATGCTTTTATGAAACGTCGTGGTGTTAAATTGACGAATTTTCTAAATAGGGTTGCAAATGCAGTTTACTCTTATAACAGTTATAGTCAGGTCCAAAACATTCTTCAAAGAATTCCAAAATAGTTAAGAGAAGAAACATTGCAAAAAAATAGTCAAAGTCAACGCATGTGAATATTAGCCATTTCCACTTTGCAAAACAGCCCTTGTAAAATTCTAACATACCAATGTCACCCTATACTTTCCCCATATTACAAGAACAAATCAAAAAACCAGTAATCACCAAAAAAAATTAAAAAAAAAATAAAATACAGACAACCCTACACTTAACTATAAGCATGATTAACACCTTTAAAAAGACCAAAGAAATTTAAAAAAAAATACTATGTTCTTGTTGCAGCCAAAGCAACACGAGGACTCAAAACCGACGATTTCTTCTGCAACATTTGTTTAAAATGTCTAATCTTTGCATCAACTCGTGCAGTAAACCCGATCTTCGTTTCTTGTCTAGCTTTTGATCTTTCGCGGGTCCACATATGTCGATCCTCAACGTCTTTTTTATAATATTTAATTTCTTGAATAATATGATGATCCATCGGACTAAAAGATCTTTGAAAAGAAATGTGCGCCAAATACGGGAGATTACACGCAACCGTCACTAAAATCGTGGTCAACCAGAATAACGGGGCGGGTGCAAGTGCTTCCACAAAGATTCTAAAAGCGTTTCCAGAATATTCCGGAGGCATCATACCGTATAGTATTAGAAACACGTACCATGCAATGATACTGAAACCGATTAGAAAGTGTTGTATCCAAGTGAAGTGACTCATCGTGAGGGCGATTTGGCAGTTTACTGCGTAGATGACACATGTGAACATCGCGGTTCCCAACACGGTCATGTCGGCTGTCTGCCCGCCTGCCCGAAAAGCTTGGTCGTAGAATATTATTATGTTGAGGAAAAAGACGATTAGCGAACAATACAGCCCGTTTCCCATCCACCCGAATATTCGGTACCAGTCGAAAAATAGGTTTTTTGGTCCTTGTTGATATAGTGCTGGAAACTGCAGTGGTTATAAAGAGGCGTAAGTATATAAAATTTTTACACTATTACAACAACTTTGTATGATACTAACAATTTAATTTCGAGCATTATACAAATGATTTGAGTATTTAAACTTATAAAAATGATTGGCCCATTTAGAATGTTTCATTTGCGGCGATGTTGAAACATACAGTAACTCGAATTTATATCGTTGAATGAAAACGTATCATATTTGAAAAGACTTGTTTCGAAAAAGTTTACGTCAAAACGTAAACCAACCGAAAACGTATATAAAAAGCATGAAAACATATTATATTTCAACCAGCTCATTTTCCAAAAAAAACGTATGTATTATAAGCATGAAAACGTATAATATTTGACCTGACTCGTTTCCGAAAAAAAAAATTTACCAACTTGAACATAAAGTTAAACCAACTTAAAACTTTATTAACTCAAAGGGGTCAAAATGACATATTACGAAGTTTTAGAAAGTTGAGGGAGTGTACATGTCACTATTGAAAGTTGAGGGGAAAAAATAAAAAGTGTGGATACTAATTAACGAGACATTTTAATTGTACTTTAGGAATGAAAAGCTAACCTGTAAACAGATCTCGGAAGAAACGTCTTGTTCAAAAACGCCAAGTGCAATCACGGGCAATGATGTAAGAACAACGTTGAATAAAAGCATATACCAATCGTCATACACTGATTGGCCCGAGAAGCCGGTGAATGCCTCGAAGTAGAACAACGTAAGCCCAAACGCAATGTTTTTATAGAAGAAATAGCATATCTGTTGCAAAGAATCGTTGTCAGTAATAAACAAAAATAAATATACGTTAACAAATAACGGTCACATTTTGTTCGGCATTTAACTCATTCTCTTGCGACCGTTTATATAGCATTAAAGAAACAAAGATGTGACTGTGGGTCCCACTCAAAGAAACCGAAACTGTAGATACATACCATTTGAGCAATTCTTTTATAACACCAGTGACCGTGTACAACTAGAAGCCTTTCAAGAAACCGAAACTGCGCAATAGCAAAATCACTAGCCATCACAGCCTGCACATATAATCATGAACTTTGTAAGCCAATTGCAAAAAAAAAAAAAAAAAGAGTTAATTACTGTTTTCGTCCCTGTGGTTTGTCAAAAATCACTATTTCAGTCCATTAGTTTAAAAATTGCGATTTCAGTCCCTGTGGTTTCACTTTCGTAACCATTTCAGTCCCTGTGGTTTCACTTGCGTAACCATTTCAATCCATTTATTCTGTAAGTACAGGGACTGAAATGGTTACAAGGTGGACTGAAATGGTTACGAAAGTAAAACCACAGGGACTGAAATCATAATTTTTAAACTAATGGACTGAAATAGTGATTTTTGACAAACCACAGGGACGAAAACAGTAACTAACTCTAAAAAAAAAAAAAAAAAAAAAAAAAAAAACCAAGCACATATAATCATACACAGACCTGCATTCCTTCAACGCCGCTTATTCCGACACCAATATCCGCTTCTTGAATCATTCCAACATCATTCGCACCGTCTCCAATAGCTAAAGTCGTTTTCCCCGTGCCTTCTTTCACCAATCTTGTAACCTAATGTCAAGACAACAATAAGAGACTAAGAAAAAAATAATAAGAGTAAACTTCCGTTTTGCTCCCTGTGGTTTAGTCACTTTAACGGTTTTGCCGCAATCCTTTAAAAATAGCCATTTTACTCCCTGATCTATGAAACCCTTCATGATTTTACTCCCCGCCCTAAACGTCATCCATTTTAAACGTTAAAGTCTGTCACGTGCAAAACACCTGATGGGCAATTATGTCTTTTTCCAACCCATATTAATGAATTACCTTTTAAAACCCTAACGTTTAAAAAGGATGACGTTTAGGGGCGGGGAGTAAAATCATGAAGGGCTTCATAGATCAGGGAGTAAAATGGCTATTTTTAAAGGTTTGGGGCAAAACCGTTAAAGTGACCAAACCACAGGGAGCAAAACGGAAGTTTACTCAAATAATAATTTAAAATGACGCGTCTATGTATCATGATCTTAATTACCATGGCTTTTTGTTTAGGAGAAACACGACAACATATAACAGAAGCACAATCAACCGCTAAATTCAAGAAATCGTGCTTTAAATCTTCCTCTAAAGCGTAAGTTAAAGTCTTTCCATCGATGATCAACGCAAATGCAGCGTGTGGGTCCTTTTCAAGCTTAATCATTTGAGTTGCATTAGTGATTTGCAATTCAATGTTCTCCTTCACAGCCTGATCATAATAAAATAACAATAAGAAATTAAGCTTAAAGTTCAAAATTTAGTATATATCCATATAAATATTATGTTAATTTCATCATATTATATTTACCTTTTGAAACACTAAATATATCAAATTTACTCTTTTTACCGTCTAGTCAGTAAATGATAATAACTATTAACTGCGCTTAATATAAAATGACATAAAAGATGGTTTTTCTTTAACTACCTATGTAGTTAAGTAGAATTGTAAAGTTTGTTCTTATGAGTTAAGTTCACGTAAAAATAAAATAAACGTACGAATTGAAAGAAAGTCAAAAAAAGTGGCGGTGGCATTTTGGTAAATATCAGCAACTTCAAAATTACACTAACCCCCCCCCCCCCCAAAAAAAAAAAAAACCTAAACCCTCCCCCCCCCCCCCAACTAAAAGCTAAAAACTAAACCATAAAGCTAAACCCAATAACTAAATGCTAACAAAATTACTCTACAAGACATTTTCCAAAATTACTCTACAGAAGTCAAAATTACTCTACTAGAGTAATTTGATAATTACCCTACATTTCCCAAAATTACTCTACAAGACACTTTTTGCTTTTTCCCCAGTAATTTTGAAGTTGCTGATAATTACCAAAATGACACCGCCACTTTTTTGCTTTTCCCCCAATGCGTACGTTTCGTACGTTAATTTTATTTTTATTTGATCCTTTACCTTCTTCTTATTTCAAACAGTTCAGCAATTTAATTTAATAACGATAACACGTACCTTTTTGGAATCTTGTTTTAGAATGTCGACATTTGTTGATATACATATTTGCTTCATGCCCTGACGAAGTAAACTGCATGCAAACCTACACCAACCAAGATAAGGTATTATGGTTAATCTTAAAAAAAAAAAAAAAAAAGTTTTACACAAGGGCCAATTTCATAGTGTTTATTGTCTATATATATTAATATATATACTTCTATATATTTAAAAAAAACATAAATAAGCTAAATATCTTATATATACCATTTAAAAAAGAGTATAATATTTACCCGTTCCATAGTAGCAAAAATAAAAGAGAAAATTACGAAAATAGCCAAAGACCAGGGTTGACTTACAAAAATAGCCACCTCATGCGTCCTTGGAGTGGCGCATCACGGATTCAAATGCGTGGGATGCGTCTGGAAACAATGGGATGCGTCTTTGGAGCGAAACCCAATAGAAAATGGACACGTGGCGGCAGACTCCTCCAAGGGGTCAGCCAGACTCCTCCAAGGGGTCAGGCAGACTCCTCCAATGAGTCAGGCAGACTCCTCCGAGTGTGAGATCCAAGGCGTCAGGCCTGACCCCTTGGAAGAGTCTGCCTGACCCCTTGGAAGAGTCTGCCTGACCCTTTGGAAGAGTCTGCCTGACCCCTTGGAGGAGTCTACCGCCACGTGTCCATTTTCTATTGGGTTTCGCTTCAAAGACGCATCCCAAGACTTCCAGATGCATCCCGCGCATTTGAATCCATGATGCGCCACTCCAAGGACGCATGAGGTGGCTATTTTCGTAATTCAACCCTGGTCTTGGCTATTTTTGTAATTTTCTCTAAATAAAATCAGTTACTTGCAGCGGTGTGTTAAACGAAGATAACATTATCCATTGAGATGATTCACAGTAATAACATCGTTTTCCAACTCATTCATTCAGTAAACCGGTCCCTTCCATTCCTTTGTTCTATTACCTTCGATATCAACAGATTATTTTAAGCAGATTATATGATTTTATTCACTATGGAACGGGTCAATATGATATATTTAGAGTTTCGAAAACAACATTTATTCACGATAATCAAGTTAAAAAGGGCGAGAGACATTATTATGAAATTAATCCTACACAAAAATACTCGAAAACAACTTTTATTCACGATAATCAAGTTAAAAAGGGCAAGAGACGTTACCCTATGTTGATTGCGGTTTCCATTTTATCCCCTGTTAATACCCATATCTTAAGACCAGCTTGTGCTAATTTATCGATACATTGAGGCACCTATACACGTAAAAAGAATTTTATTTAGAACTAACAAAATAATAAAAAGTTCAAAACTAATGACATAATGGTAAAAAGAATAATTTGATACCCCTGGTTGCAGCTTATCTTCGACAGCCGTTGCACCAACAAGAATCAAATCTTTTTCCATCATGTCTGAAACGCGTTCAAGCATCGCCTCCCTGTCACCACCGATGGCAGTTTTTGCTTTTGTAAATTCCTCGTTCCATGATATGTACTCGGATTCTTCAAGTTTTTTATACGCAAGCGCAAGCGTACGTAAACCGGCTTCACCGTAATCATTTAAATGCTTTGTAGTAACCTCCTCAAACCGTCTTCCATTTTTTGCTAAACGTTCAAAGATTATGCTGCAAAAATAAATAAATAAATAAATAAATAAATTAATTACTGTTTTCGTCCCTGTGGTTTGTCAAAAATCACTATTTCAGTCCATTAGTTTAAAAATTGCGATTTCAGTCCCTGTAGTTTCACTCTCATAACAATTTCAGTCCACCTCGTAACCATTTCAATCCCTGTACTAACAGAATAAATGGATTGAAATAGTTACGGAAGTGAAACAACAGGGACTGAAATGGTTACGAAAGTAAAACCACAGGGACTGAAATCGTAATTTTTAAACTAATGGACTAAAATAGTGATTTTTGACAAACCACAGGGACGAAAACAGTAATTAACTCTAAAATGTATTTAGTGTGTATGTGGATGTGTGTGTTGAAATTGAAATCAAGAAACCGACCTGTCGGCGCCTTTGCACAATAAAAGAATTTGTCCGGTCTCGTCCTGAACGATAACTGACATCCGTTTTCTTTTACTTGTAAAATCCAAAAGATTTAGAAGTTTAAACTCCCTGGAAATAACATGCAAATCAAATGTTACAAAAAGTTAAAAGTGGAAAGGAGGGGGGTCGGGGGGGGGGGGGGGGTGTAACGGGTCAACACGAGTCATGTTGACCCACTTACAGTTTTTATCCTCTTTTAGGTTCTTTTTTCGATAATTTACTCATCATTCAATGTGGTTACTACTATAGGGTAAAGTTCTTGTACAAATAATCTTTAACATACTAAACATACAAATTGAAGGAAAACTCAAAAAGACAAGGTGGCATTTTTGTAATTATCAATAACTATCAAAGTTACTCTACAAATATACCTAAAAAAACCTAACCCCCCCCCCCCAAGCTAAAATGCTAAAAACTAAACCCCCAAAAAACCTAAAAAAATAAAAAAAAAAAAAAAAAAAAAAAAAACATACAAATTATTTTATTTTATTTTTTTAACATTTTTTATTAAAAAATCGCTACTTTTTTTTTGCTAACGAAATGTAGCGATTTTTTAATAAAAAATGTTACAAAAAAAAAAATTTGTGTTTTTTAGGTATTTTTGGTTGAGTTCACATTTGTATAGTAACTTTAATAGTTGGTGGTAATTACAAAAATGCCACCTTGTCTTTTTGAGTTTTCCTTCAATTTGTATGTTTAGTATGTTAAGATTATTTGTATTTGATCTTTTGCCTACTACTATAATAGTTATCTAACAACATTAATATAATCAAAAGCATGTCCGAACCTTTCAACAAATTCTTGAGAAGAAGGATTCCTCTCACGAACAAATATGCTCGATTGCGTTCTTCTACAAAATTCAAACCCGAATTCTCTTGCAGCCACAAGAAACGCACCTTCGTCAGGCGATTCAGCCTCATAACTATAACTATCAGTTTCTTCGTTAAACTCCGGAATCGCAGTGTGGCAAAGAGCAAGAACCCTAAAAAACAACAATATAACATCGTGATTCGCCTCTTGGGCCCAATTCCCATTCATTAATCGACTATCATCGAAACTAAAACCCTTGATCGGTGATCCCAAACTATCTTTAGAACCCGTTAATGCCTGTAACTCGATTTCCGGCCCGTGTTGTCCACTAGACCTCGCGGAATGTCCACCATGCCCTTCAAGATCCAAAGCCATTTGATTGGCGGCTGCCACCTCGACTTCACTAGATCGTACGCCATACGGGACCCCTGCAATCGAGCACTTTAGAAAATCCATTTGATTACACGTTAACGTCCCGGTTTTATCTGATAAAATAGTGTCCACCATCCCCAGTTCTTCATTTAAATTCGAGGTACGGGCTTGAGCTGGAGTACCCGTTTCTTCGTCATACATGTTTATATCTTGATTTATAAAAACCGCTTGTAAAACCTTCACGAGCTCAATAGAAACGTAAAGTGAGATCGGTATCAAATACCCGTAAAGAATTAAAGCGGTAATCAAATGATAAAACCCCGATCGTGAAGCATTTGCAGGATCGTATAAATTCTCATCATCTGGCGCCCGCAAGTACCACCAACTTGGCATTTGCGTTTTTGTCTTGATGGCAAAACCGATCGAGCTTATCAACGAAATCAACACCAAAAGGGTAAAAAGGACATAAATAATTTTGTCCATTTGTTTCTCGATTGTACTCCTTTTCGAAGGTGATTTTGTAGCGTTTTGCATCACTTTACTATCGTGACCCGAAAATATCACCACCCCGTAAACATGGCCAGTGTTTCGTAGCTTCGAATCCCGAAGCAGTATCTGACTAGGATCGAGTGGGAACACTTGTCGTTCGTAATCCAAATTGCCAACAAACGTATAAAGATTTGGATTCGGATCCTCACATGTAATCGTTCCTCTAAAATCTTTGAAACTGGAATCATCATCTAAAGATAAAGTTGTTTCTAAAGATCTTTTAACTTTTAGATTCGTCTCACCGTCTAAATTCATCGTTTCGACATAGCAAATCCCGTCTTCATAGCTTGAGGACAATAACAATAAATCAGCGGGAAAAAACTGATCTTTTTCCACTTTTACGACATCCCCGACACGTATATTCATCCATGGTTTTAACGAAAACACACCTTCCCCGTTATGAACCCTGACTTTCCTCAAATTTACCTTCATGTCTTGCATGAACCGATGCCAGTTTTCAACCGCTTCTTTAGCCATACTGAGCCCGATAACAAAAGCTAACGGTGCAATCATGCTATAAGCCGAAAAGGGTGAAACGGGTGTCAATGATAGGCATGCAGCTAAGAGGAAATACACATTTGCCACACGTCTGAATTGCTCGAAGAGGGCTTTTGGTAAAAAAGTAATTACGTTATACTTTGTGGTCGATATGTAGTTTTTGCAGTATTTGAGTGGCTTCTTTTGGTGTAAACGAGGTTGGTTACAACAAACATTTCGAGAAAAACCGGGCCCGCGAAACTGATGAGGTTCGTCTGTTGACTCGACGGGTGGTCTTATGCATCCAAATGTGTAAAAACTACTTCTTTTAATTTTAGCCCGTATTCTCCCATGAGCCATTTTTCGTATTATTTTCTCACAAGAATTGCTAAAAGCACATCCCTTCGAAAATTGCCCCTGTGTAGATAGGATTTTGTTAATCAAGTAACAAAAATACAATAGAGTTAATTACTGTTTTCGTCCCTGTGGTTTGTCAAAAATCACTATTTCAGCCCATTAGTTTAAAAATTGCGATTTCAGTCCATGTGGTTTCACTTTCATAACCATTTCAGTCCACCTCGTAACCATTTCAGTCCCTGTACTTAACAGAATAACGGATTGAAATGGTTACGAATGTGAAACCGCAGAGACTGAAATGGTTACGAAAGTGAAACCACAGGGACTGAAATCACAATTTTTAAACTAATGGACTGAAATAGTGATTTTTGACAAACCATAGGGACGAAAATAGTAATTAACTCAATATATACAAGAAGGATTTTTCATCTTAAAGAAAGAATGCTGAGACTTAAATAATTTATTATAAAATAATTTTGATATTAAAACTCCGAAACCGGCGTTTAAGCATGTTTGTTGTTTGAATCACTCAATATATAACCTATTAGATTCATATTCAACCAAAACATACAACATAAATTATACAACAATATTCAACCAAATTGTGCTTCTGAAAAATCAGAAGGGAAATTGGCCTGCAATAATCCCACCTAGACCTTATTGATTGGCCATTAATAATCCCACCTCATAATATTCCCCCCACCAGTCCCACCTTTCACCTATTTTTCCTACAATGATCCCCCGTTAAAAAAAAACATAACGGAGTTAAGCTTTTTTCCAAATTACAAACAGATTTTTATGGCTTTTGATTAAAACCACGATACGAGTCCATTGATGTAAAACTTGCCTCGAAACGGTGCTCCAAACGATGAAAATGGCGCTTCAATTCGGGTTTTTAAATTTCCAATTAACCAAAATCAAGTCACTTGGAGCACCATTTCGAAGTAAGTTTTACATCAATGGACTCGTATCATCGTTCTGATCAAAAGCCCTAAAAAATCTGTTTGTAATTTGGAAAAAAGCTTAACTCCGTTAAGTTTTTTTTTAACAGGGGACCATTGTAGGAAAAATAGGTGAAAGATGGGACTCGTAGGGGAAATATTCTGAGGTGGGATTATTACAGGCCAATTCCCCAAATCAAAATTATATTCAACTTAATTCAACAATTAGGGTTTTTATTGTGGATATGCATAAAATGAAATTTCACATAAATCAACAGAAACTTCTTTGAACTTACACAAGCCAAATTTGACCCAAAAAAAACACTAATTCCTTCAATCAAATGTAAAAAAAAATAAATAAAAAAAAAAAATTCACAACTGGAGCACAACT
Organism: Helianthus annuus; assembly: GCF_002127325.2. Lineage (NCBI taxonomy): Eukaryota > Viridiplantae > Streptophyta > Magnoliopsida > Asterales > Asteraceae > Helianthus > Helianthus annuus. The sequence continues at coordinate 2,486,095 of NC_035436.2, read as the reverse complement.
ATAATCATGATTCACTTGATCAAATTCAAAAATCACAATTAGTGTATAACCATGTTCTTGGTTTAAATAACACAATCTTGTCAGTTATTCAGATTTAAATCAAACAACACAAACAATATACATTTTACAAAAAGGAGGTTAATCTATTTAATTTCCATACATAAACAGAAAGCATTGATCCAATAGACTAATACAATCTTCTTCAAAATTACCACACTCTTAATCAAATAAATACATATTAATCCAATATTAATACATAATTATGATAACCTAAATTAGGGAAAAAGGTATGGCTTCAAAACCTTACCCAATAACTGAATTAACGAGTTAATTACATAGTTAGTCCCTGTGGTTTGCACAAAATAACATACTTAGGTACTAATAGTTTAAAATCACATTCTAGGGTATTAACTTTTCATTTTATAACGTTTGGGGGTATTAACGTTATTTGTAGGCTTAAAATCACATTCTATTAGTACCTAATTATGTTATTTTGTGCAAACCACAGGGATCACCTATGTTAATACCCTAGAAGTTAATACCTCCAAATATTACAAAATGAAAAGTTAATACCCTAGAAGGTGATTTTAAACTATTAGTACCTAAGTATATTATTTTGTGCAAACCACAGGGACTAACTATGTAATTAACTCCTGAATTAACAGTAAAAACTATAACAAAATTATGACAAATTTAAAAAGAAAAAAAAATTCGCTTAAAGAAAAGCAAGAATCAAGAACAGAATATGCAGAATCCAGTCAATCCACAAAATTCTCAACAAAAACTCAACTAATAATTCAAAATCTTTGATACCCATTTAATAAAATACAATTTTTAGAAACCCCAAATCGTTAATTACAAAAAGAAGCGGTTGAGATCAAAAGGGTACCTTAAAATCACGATAATCTTGAAGAGATCAGTAATGGAAGCAGACCCAGATGAGAAATTGATAAGATCAGAGAATGCCAGCTGGGAATTGGAGTGAGATTTAAGGAGAAAAAAGGGGTTCAAGAGAAGAAGAAGAAGAAAAAGAAAACCCCTTTTGAATTGTGTTTGTATGAAATCAAATGAATCAAGAATGTTTGTTTGTTTTACACACTATGTTTACACGACTGCACTACCCCTAAATTCTAGTTTCTTGAAATTAATTAATTAAATAATAATTTTATTTAAATATTTGTTTTTTTTTAGTTAATGCCATTTGGAGAAGTTTTTAATATGCACTAATATATTAATTAATTAATTGGCAAAATTAAATGTTTTTTTTCTAACGAGGGAGAGATCTGGTGTTTCAAGTGATTCAGGTTCGATTCATGCCCCATCATTTAGTTTTGGCGGCATCTGATGATGATGATGGGAGGCTAGACGAGTAGGCGGCGATCGCTAGTCGATCCTTGAACTGAGCGGGCTTTACCTTACTGCATTGTCATTCCTTCGGGCGAGTGTTCACGGGCTTCGGTTCTAGGTGAGGGTTTTCCCAAGTTTGGAGGCGAGTGTTTCCTAATACGGTGAATTTCATCAGTAACCTGTTTGAAGGATTTGTTAGCCGTTCGAAAAAAAAAGATATATATAACTTTTTTTTTAAATTTAATCTATTCTATTTAAAGATTTTGTTTGGCAAGGTGGGTTTAAGAAGTCAACGTGGCAGGTTCATGGTTATTTCCATGTGCGTGTAGTTGGGTTTTAATGATAGGAACATTTGTGATGTATTCATCGGATAAATATACCATTTCGAATATTCAAAATTCTACTTCTTTAAAAGATATTATAAAGATTAAGTAATTGAAGTTCTATTTATAAAGATTAAGTAATTGAGGTTTTATTACTAAAATATGATTTACAAAGTTCTATAAATTAAAACATAGTACTAACGTCTTTCAAAAAAAACATAGTCTTAACGGTTCATTGATCATTGTATCTAGTTGTGTGTACGTATCTGGAGTATAGGGTGTGGAATCAATCGAACAAAGTTTTTTTACATTATATGTGATGTAAATTGCAGTTTTTTTGAGCGTTGATTCCCTAGGTTTTTAAACATATTAAAAAAATCAACTTATACATTTTGCATTTTACAAATAAAGTGAAAATAAAATATGTTTTAACGCTTGCAACAATAGTTACCGTTAATCATGTGACATGACCCGAATCGAAAATTTCGTACATCAAGCCAAGAGACATCTGACCCTAGTATAAAAAAATATAGACAGCCAAGAGACATCTGACCCTATTCAGGTGCGTCAGTAAATAAATGGTGTAAATGGATCCCGAAAAAAGTCTCTATCTTTGCTTGGCACTCGAAGTTGAACAGTATCTCCACCGGTACGGCTTTAAGACGAAGGAACATCCCAATTCTGGATGTTTCCTGCCCGCTACGCCACTTCGGAGACGAAACAGTCGATCATTTCTTTTCTAGCATGCTGGGTGGCTAACTCGGTTTGGCAATTCGTCGCCACGTGGTGCAAGATCCCAGGTATTATCGCCTTTTCCTTCAAAGATCTGCTGGAAATTCACGTCACAGCCGGTGTCTCGGATCAATGGAGAGATGCGATCCAAGGCATTATGATTTTAGGGTGTTGGAGCATATGGAAGGCGAGGAATGAGTTGAAGTTCTCTGGTAAGCCGTTCAAGATTGAGAAGATTACTAGCGATATCAAGACTTTAGGTTTTCTTTGGTTTTGTAATAGGTTGAGGCATGGTTGCAAAAGGCGCTAGGCGCTCCCTAGTCGGTCGGCCGGGGAGTTGAGAGTACTCGGCCTAGGCGGAGAGTACACGGGGAGTACTCGGACATGCCAAATTATAAAGAAATTAGTTTTCGGAAATTAAATATATGTAAAATAACATAAATTTACTAATATTTATAACAAAATACGTGAAATTGATATTCATTTGTTTAATATGATAGACATAGAAATTATGTTTTATTTTATTTTAAGTCAAAGTCGGCCCGAGTTGACCTACTAGATACAGTTTTGGCCGATGTTCACCGCATTTGATCGATTCCAAGTAATTAGTCAGAGTTGAAGAAAGTCGCCTCGGCAACCTACCTTGTAGCGACTACTCGGGGAGTACTCGGCCTTGGAGACCTTGTTTTACAACCATGTGGTGTCATTGTAGTGTTTGCTGGCCTGGTTTTTGGCCGGTTCGTGTTTCTAATGAAATTCTCCTTTAAAAAAAATACTAAGAACTTGAACAATATTATAACTAAAGGATTTCATTAAAACTAAACCTATTGGAGAAAATTACAACATCTAACATCTCATCGAGATATAAAAAATTTATAAAAACTGTTAGGATTTTGAAATCTTGTTTATTGCAACTTTTTTAAAAATCTTTTAAAACAACATTTTAAATTAATGTTATGTCGTGTAGTCATGGTGAGTTGGGGGTGGGGTAGGTGGGAGTGCGGTGGACCCCACAATGAGGCATCCCACCAATTTCAAAAACCAAGTCAAAAGTCGTAATGTGATATGTGCCAACCGTTATAACATGGTATTCAAACTTTGGGAATTATGGTTTTATGTTATAGTTAATTGCCCGGATGGTCATGTGGTTTCACAATTTTTCACCTTTTAGTTCTTACTTTTTGAAAATAGCAGATATGCTCCTTATAGTTTGTTATTTTGTTACTCGGATAGTCCCCTAAGTAGATGTCAGTTAGTTTGGAAATAGCATGTATGTTTCCTATGGTTTGTATTTTGTTACTCGGATAGTCCCCTTAGTAAATGTCAGGGGACTATTCGAGTAACAAAATGACAAACCATAGGGAGTATACCTACTATTTCCGAAAGGTGGGGACTAAACGTGAAACCACATGAACCATCCGGGCAATTAACTCTTTTATCTTGTAAATAGTATGAACTAACATGGTAATATCGTATAATTAGATGTTTCGTTTAAACTTTCTTTTTTATCTTTATATTGTAACGCTTGTTAGTCAATATACCACATCGAGAAACAAGTTATAAAACACTTCATGCTTGTTAATTCTATGCATAGGAAGTCAAGAACGATATAAGTTGAACACAACTTATTAAAATAAAAATGTAAAAGGTGACCATCAAGTTATAAACAAATTAACCAAACTAGTTAAATTTCCGCCTGCGCGTTGCCGCGGAGAACCAATGACTGCAAAACGCGTGTCAGTAATGGCAAGCAGATACCGAATATAAAAACATAAATAAAAATGTCGTGAAAAGGATAGTCAATCCGTCCTAAAAAACGATTTTAAATAAGCTAATGTATAATAATAGGACCCACACGTCCTACACGTTGGAAATTCGGTTGTTTTCAGTACAGTTATTACGGTGCTAACACGTTAAAATATGGATGAGCTCGGTACCTGTAACGGCACTGAAAGTACCGATCCGGAAAATCATCGAAATTAGGTACCGGCACCGAAAATGCTCGGTACAATACGGTATGGTATTTGAAGGTAAAAATCAATAAATATAGGTATGGTGCTAGACCGGTGTCGAACCGAAAGTAACGATTCTGAAAACGCCAAAAGGTGGGTACCAAGTTGGTACCGAAAATGATTTGGTATAGTAAATTTGGTACTGATACGATACCGGTTTGATTACAGGATTTGATACGATTTTCTCATCAATAATCTAAATATCCAACTTAATTTTACATGCTACAGTTCATTCATTACGTAAAAAGACAAAAAATAAAGCAAAATAAGTTGTTGTGTATATAAAATCTCATTCAAACGAAATACAATTTACTTATTGTGTGTATGAAAAGTAATCTAAACTGTGCAATTACCTGCATTGCTACGTTGCTACAGGATTTGATGAGCTCGGTACCAACCGGTACCCAAAAAACCGTTACCAAAATCCCCAAAAATGGGTACCGGTACTGAATATACCTGGTACAGTACGGCTTTATACGGTCGGTACTAGTACGGCACCGGTATTTGAGGGTAAAACCCGATGAATACCGGTGCCGAACGAATACCGAAAATACACTCAGTTTATTAAATTTGATATCGGTACCCAATATTATTCATTCATTTCTATTTTTATTATTTTGATTAAAAAATCTTTTTAATATTTATTTATTGTTACTGTTCAATCCCTTCTGTTTTTAATATATATATATAGGGGAATATATAGGGGAATTAGTTTGATTGTTCATTTATGTAAAACAAACTATAATATATCTATACTATATTATAATGCATGAGGGAGGGATTCCCAAAAGTTAAGAACTTCTTCCCCCTTTATTTATAAATAAACCCCTAAAATAGGGTAAAGTGGTCTTTTAAACAATAATTATTTTTTAGTCACTCAATCTATTACATTTAGATCCTTGATATTTAACATAATCTATACTATATTATAATGCATGAGTGAGGGGTATTTTAAGATACCCAAAAAATAACTTTTCCCCCCTTTTATTTATAGATAGACCCCTAAAATGAGGGTAATTTGGTCTTTTAAAAACTATTTATTTTTTAGCCCCTAAACTTATTACACTTTAATCCCCGAGTTTAACAAAATTATAGATAAGTAGTTACATTTTCCCCCCTCCACAACAAATTTATAGCATATTTTATAAACTCTAATGTTTCATAAAAATCTAAAGGTACCGTGACGACCTACTCATTTTTGTCAACGTTTCAATGGTTGTCTTGGTCAGTATTGACGTGCGAATTAAAATGTACAAGTAGATAATGCATTAACGTACAAGTGATTAAAGTAATGTGTCCTATCACATATACATGCTCGAGACTTTCTATATTGTTATCATTATTATTAAACTCAAATAACAAAAAATACAAAGATATAATAACACAATAATAATACTAATAATAAATATATTAAATACCAAATTGAACAAATGCAAGACAATTATTTCTTCAATAATCGTTTTATTAAGTTGATATACTAAACAAAATGGGGTAAATATTGGTAGTACATCCTTCCTATTAAGTTGATATGCTAAATAAAATGGTTTTACATCCCTCTGTTCATCTCTATTGAATCTGTTCCAAGTTTATCCTTGAAACTCAAAAGTCAAAACCTTAAACAAACTCCTCCTTATATATGTAACAACAAACAAACTGATCGGATTTTAAGGATAACCTTCAAGAAAAAGGATAACCTATTAAACGTAACTGAGACTATTTTCAAAACCTCACAAAAACCTTAAAAAACCAGCTCGCACATGTGGTTCTCTCATCGTATGTTCTACTCAAAATAGCCACCGGCGGATCACCATAAATGAACCCTGCGACATTGCATCACGGCGATCGGCTTTCCTTTTGTCTCATACGTAATGGTAAGCTTCTCTATTTCCATTTGATACGAATACCTGTAACCGAGTGACCCGGAAATAACATTTGGGATTTCCGCTGGTAGGTCTCAAAATAATAGATCATCTTCATTCAAGCCTCTGAGCCAACCTATTCGTCTGCTCTAAAACGCAACCGATTGCCAACATCTCCACCACGATTGTTTGATTCATTAGTTCAACAAAAGGTATTGCTAATTTTTTCTATTCCAAAGTTATTTCTTGTTACGTAACTCAATAGTATGACATATATTCTTTTGATTAGCCACTTCTAACATCTAAATAACTTTATGCTTGAACCTCATTGTTGTCATCCGCTAAAAGGAGCACAGACCCATGCCATACATTTGAAGGATCTATTTTGTAAATAGTTATTGCGAAAAGGTTTAGGGTATTGATCATTTTCTTTCCAAATTCATTTGATTTTAACATGACATTCACAAGGTTTGTTTATTTGCTTTTGCAGCTATTGTTTATTAGGGTTCACAATTTTAACAATGGGGGATAGATTGGGAAGAGTACATAGAGGCGGTTGCACCAGTGTTGAAACACAAACAAGGTTAGCAAGCATACTATAAACTTAAGATTTTATAAATTTAAAATATTGTGAGTGTCAAAACAATGGAATGGATTAATAGATGTATGCCTTTGATCTTATAAACAGATACACCAATAAAAGTTGCCTTGTATATGTAACCAATTTCAGAAGTCAAAAGATTCAAAAAATGACTGGTTTAACCCCAATTTTGACTCAGATATATTTGTTTACACCAATTTTGACTTGCTTTTTTGGTCACTATCATGTATGGGTAAGATATATTTGTTTACGGTTTATATCACTTAAAAGTGTGATGTTAATTTATTTTTTGCTTTCAAGAGAATTTAAAATTGTAATTAACAATGGCGCCGCTTAGAAGTGGCGTTGTCGCATCACATGCTTAAGGGCTCAGTATTTACTCGAACCTGATAAGTACACGACCTGTTTGAATCTTTTTTGCTATAATTCACTATTTTAATTTGATCCGGCCCGTTTGTTGTGAATTTGACCATTGTAATGTGACCCATTTTTGGCCCTCATGTACTTTGCTACAATTGTAATCGCATAATCTTTGACCCGAAAAGGAAGGGGATCTGGTGAAAACTATTGATAACAACCAACTCTTTTTGAGACGAGAACGTTTTTTTTTAATCAAAACATTAAAATTGATACTAATTTAACTTTTTTTTAATTTGTTAATAGATACAAAGGAACAAATGCAAAAGGTTTGCATAAACTCCCTCTAGCGGATAAGGTAAATCATATGGAAATTTGCATTTGGTAATGGCTCACATTGTGCTTGCAGATAGCATTTCATAGAAGCTTTCTTCCAGGTATTAATACAAAAAAAAATGTCTCTTCAAAGAATAATTTTGCTTGTCAAATATGCTTTTGTCATCTGCAATCATTCTATATCGACAGGAATTTTTTATCTCTCATGGTCATGGTTTAGATGAGGTAAAAAAAAAGGATATCTATAAAGGAAACATCTAATGCGGGTCAGACAAATTATAAGACACCTTAGGTGTATCTTAAATGTATTAAACCTTCAAAATCATTAATCATATTCAACACACCAATTATCTATAAAATGTTAAAATATTCTTTATGTTGTCCTTAACAGTTCTACAAATTGGTCTCAACAACTGAATCAGAAAGGAAAGGTACAATAGTGTTGAAGATGACCAAAATCTAGAAGAAAAAAACGGATGGTAATTGTCACACCCCCAAAAATCTCACCCGCGGAGTACTACCGCTTGGAGGCGTGACTGACCAGGATCCAGCCACCAATCGTACTGAACGAGCATATAAATAGTTATAAAAGTCTAACCAATACGATTGGTGTTCAAACAAAACAAAGTTTAAGTTGTAAGCGGAAGCATAAGTCTTAAAGTTAAAACATAAGTTCAAATGTTTTCAAGTTTAACATGGCACGCAGCAATCCATGTCCCACAACGACTCCCCTCCATGCAAGCTCCAGCTGGGTACCTATGGTCCTGCAAAGCATGTAGTAACGAGTCAACAACTAGTTGAGTGAGTTCACGGTTGGGTGTTCGTTTTAGTTATTTCGAAAACAGTTTCCTTTAGCTGGCATCCTGCCGTGGGGGTTACCCCATAGTTTAAAAACGTGACTTGTTTATTCCCGGTTGCTCTGGCATTCCAGCCGTGGGGGCTACCCCATGTTAGTTATCAGGCATTTCGGCCGTGGGGGCTACCCCATGCGTACACTAGACTCGTTACCATATCGACTGCTGACTGTAGTCATGTTGATGTGCCCTGAAACTGTCAATGTCTATCATCATTGACGTGCCCCAGATCCATTAGTTCACGCCCGTCCTCTGCGGCACGGTGTGAGGTTTGTCAGACCTAAATAGCGCTATCTAACTAATGACCCGCTCGCCATTAGCCCGGCGATTAAGTCGATATAAAAAGGAGGGACTTCGTGATAGAGTTTTGGTCTAGTACGAGTTATCCGTCCACAAGGACGAGGAATCACATTCCTGAACCATTGCTGTCCTACCCAAGGAGGACGAGGAATCCACGTTCCTTAACCCCGTTCCCAACCCAGGGAATCCCATGCTTTGTAAAGGGTGTGAACTCACCTTGGTTTGCTCGGCAGTTAATCACAGAAAGTCAATCAAGTTGTAAGTGGTCAATTATGCCCTAACATAGATACCATTTATAATCAGATTCAAACCATGTAGTGCACGTACAAGTAGCATTCACGGCATACAAGTTCTATCATGGCAGTTCAACAACAGTGCACAGCATATTCAATTAATAGCAGCACATTTGGCCCACAAGTTCAGTCCAACTTCTTAAGCCCAAAACACGTATTAAATAATTAACACAGAAGCCCATAAGCCCGGCCCATTAACGTAGGCCCATAATTAAGCAAGCCCATAAGTGTGGTTTCGAGTCGCAACCGGACTCGCAAGCATGGTTGCGGGTTATGCTGTTTGTGTTGATCATGGATGGTTGCGAGTCGCAACCTATGTCGCAACCATGGTTTCGGCTGATCATGCTAAGGTTTTGAGTCGCAACGGGACTCGCAACCTGTGGTCTCGGCTTGTAATGCTGTGGTCTCGAGTCGCAACCGGGGGTTTCGACTCCCCAGCACCTGCTGATCCTTCACAGTTGTACTATCCAATGAAATTCAAATGTCATGCAACACTATAAGGTACAATCCACTAAAACATGTTTTGTTGTCTAATATTTACCAAAAATGGATCAAACACATTCTGATTTCAACATTCAAACCACATTCAAAGCATATTCAAGTAGTTCTTCATGTTCTTCAAACATTCAAAACATATTCATAACATATTCAACCCTTGTTCAAGCAAAATTATGAACTATAACTCACTAATATACATCCTATTATGCCAAGCATATTCATTAGTCAATTCATTTAGTATGAACACCCAAACCCTTCGGATCCAAACCCAAGTAAAACCGATAACACCATTCTCATTCAAACATACTACACATTTTATCATAACAATGCATCAACTTATCATGAACCCAAGTAAAAACCGAAAACACTTATGAACCGATTTCTTTGAATATCAATCTCATCATGCATCACTCAACAACAACATATTGTCAAACACTTCAACATTCATCAATCCAAGCACAGACACAACATGAATATATTAACACTAAGCATTAAGAAACACTAACCGGTTGATGGGTTTCGAGGATGTGTGTGAGCTTCCAACCGATTGTGTGTGTGAGCCGATCCAAGAATCCAATCCGAAAGTGAGGAGTGTGTTTGTGTTTCTTAGGGTTTTAGTGAGAGGGAAAGTAGGAGAGTGTGTGAGAGTGGGTGTGTATGGTTGCCCAAAGAATGGCAAAGTTGGCTAGAAGTGTGATATATATACTAGTTTCACAAGGTGCACCCTAATGGGTTTAGTTTACAAGTCGGCTAAGGGGTTTACGGCCCAAATGGCCCAACCGGTTACTGTTCACTCGAGACCACATGGTCTCGAGTCGGGTCCTTGTGTTCTCGAGTCGCATACACACGTACGTATACACATAGCACATAGTCACTTAGGTTGCATACACATAAATCATATAATTCAACGATTCAATTAGCCATATATGTTCAAACACGTTACATCAAGACACAACGAAAGGTTCTAGATTTCGGGTTGTCACATCATCCCCAAGTTGAAAGAAATTTCATCCCGAAATTTGATGGCGCTCACTGAGGAAGCTAGTCAAATTGTATGGTTTTCCCGGTTTTCCTGGGGTGTCACATCCTCCCCCCGTTGATTTGGAATTTCGTCCCGAAATTCCGTAGCTTCAGCCTCAGTAGTGGTCGTACCGTTTGCAAACAGTTGGGGATACCTTTGTTTCATCCGATCTTCGCGCTCCCAGGTGAACTCTGGGCCGCGGCGTGAGTTCCAACGAACTCGAACGAGAGGTATTCTAGTGCTTTTGAGGACCTTAACATCCCGGTCCGTGATTTCGACTGGTTCCTCGATGAATTTCAACTGTTCGTCGATCGTGAGTTCCTTCAGAGGAACTACGTGGGTCTCATCTGACAGACACTTCTTCAGATTCGACACATGGAAAACGTTGTGAACTGCACCGAGTTCTGCTGGTAAGTTCAGTCTGTAGGCCACCTTGCCTATTTTCTCTATGATTTCGAAAGGTCCAACGTATCGTGGGTTAAGTTTGCCTCGTTTACCAAAACGAACCACACCCTTCCAGGGTGAAACTTTGAGTAATACCCGCTCCCCAACCTGGAGCTCAAGTGGTTTCCTGCCCTTATCGGCGTAGGCCTTCTGACGGTCTCGAGCGGCCGCCATGCGTTGTCGTATTTGAGCAATCCGCTCAGTGGTGTCTACCACATGTTCTGGCCCAGTGATTTGACTATCCCCCACCTCTGCCCAACAAAGAGGTGACCGGCATTTACGTCCGTACAATGCCTCAAACGGAGCCGCTTTAATGCTGGTGTGGTAGCTGTTATTGTACGAGAATTCCACGAGTGGCAGATGCTTTTCCCAGCTGTTGCCAAAGTCGATTACACATGCTCGAAGCATGTCTTCTAAGGTCTGAATAGTGCGCTCGGACTGTCCGTCTGTCTGTGGGTGATACGCTGTGCTCATATCTAATCGTGAGCCAAAGGACTTGTGCATCGCTTGCCACAGCTCTGAAGTAAAACGTGCATCTCGATCGGAGATGATAGAGGTGGGCACCCCGTGCCTCGAAACAACTTCCTTGAGATATATCTCCGCTAGAGTGGAGAATTTATCCGTTTCCTTAATTGCCAAGAAGTGTGCGGATTTCGTGAGTCGATCCACGATCACCCAAATAGTATCGTTTCCGCGCTGAGATCTAGGTAGGCCAGTAACGAAATCCATGGAAATTTGCTCCCATTTCCATTGTGGTATCTCTGGTTGTTGCAGTAAACCTGAGGGTTTCTGATATTCTGTCTTGACTCGCGTACAAGTCAAACACTTGCTGACATAAGTTGCTATGTGGGCCTTCATGCTAGGCCACCAATACGTAGTTTTGATATCGTGGTACATCTTATCCGAACCAGGGTGTACCGAGTAGCGAGATTTGTGTGCTTCATCCAACACAAGTTCTCGTAGGTTGCCATAGAGTGGGACCCAAATGCGTCCTGTTACGTAGTAAGCACCGTCTTCCTTCTGTTCTAAGCGTTGCCTTGACCCGCGTAGGGCTTCGGCCCTTACGTTTTCTGGTTTCAGTGCTTCTATCTGAGCAGCTCGTATTTGCGAAGGTAGACTAGAATGGATCGTGAGTTGTAAGGCTCTTACGCGCTTAGGCGCAGTGTCCTTTCGACTTAGAGCGTCGGCCACAACATTTGCCTTGCCCGGGTGATACCTGATGGAGCACTCATAGTCATTCAGCAGCTCGACCCATCGTCGTTGCCGCATATTCAGTTCCTTCTGCTTGAATATGTGCTCTAGGCTCCTGTGGTCGGTGTAGATAGCGCACTTGGTTCCGTACAGATAATGCCGCCACAACTTAAGTGCGAAAACAACAGCTCCCAGCTCTAAATCATGCGTAGTGTAGTTCTTTTCATGAACCTTGAGTTGGCGTGAGGCGTAGGCTATGACTTTATCTCGTTGCATCAACACACAACCAAGACCTTGAATTGATGCATCACAGTAAACCACAAAATCGTCTGTGCCCTCTGGCAGTGAAAGGATAGGGGCACTACAAAGTCTATCCTTTAGATGTTGAAAGGCTAATTCTTGTGCATTTCCCCAATGATAAACAACGCCTTTCTGCGTTAGTAAGGTGAGAGGCTGCGCGATCTTAGAAAAATCCTTAATGAATCTCCTGTAGTAACCTGCCAATCCCAAGAATTGGCGAATTTCCTTTGGTGTGCGAGGTGCAGGCCAGTTCTTAATCGAGTCTACCTTGGATGGATCAACGTGAATCCCATCCTTGTTCACCACATGTCCTAGGAAATGGACTTCACGAAGCCAGAAGTCGCATTTCGAGAACTTTGCATAAAGCTGTTCTGTTCGAAGGAGTTCCAAAATAAGTCGTAGATGCTGTTCGTGTTCCTCCTGACTCTTAGAATAGATCAGGATGTCGTCGATGAAGACTATAACGAATTTGTCCAGATAGGGCTTGCATACTCGGTTCATCAAGTCCATGAAAACTGCGGGTGCGTTCGTCAGCCCAAACGGCATGACCAAAAACTCATAGTGCCCATATCGAGTTCTAAAGGCTGTCTTAGAGACATCCTCTTCTCGAACTCTCAGCTGATGATATCCCGATCTCAGATCGATCTTCGAATAGTAGCTCGACCCCTGTAACTGGTCGAACAAGTCGTCAATGCGCGGTAGAGGATAACGGTTCTTCACAGTCACCTTGTTGAGTTCACGATAGTCGATACACATTCTGAAGGTACCATCCTTCTTCTTCACAAATAGCACCGGAGCTCCCCAGGGCGATGAACTAGGACGAATAAAACCCTTATCCAAGAGTTCTTGTAGTTGCGTGGAGAGTTCTTCCAATTCTGATGGAGCTAAACGATAAGGTGCACGTGCTATAGGCGCAGCTCCAGGAGCTAGTTCAATCTGAAACTCGACTTGGCGATGGGGTGGAAGACCAGGTAATTCCTCAGGGAATACCTCAGGATAGTCCCGTACAACTGGAAAATCTTCTAGCTTCTTCTCTTTCTCCGAGGTATTAGTAACTAGAGCCAAAATCGCAGTGTGGCCCTTTCGTAAGCACTTCTGGGCCTTAAGGAGAGAGATGATGTTCTCAATAGCACTTCTCTTGTCGCCACGAATCATAAGTGGTTCACTACCGGAACCCGGAATACCAACGATCTTCTCGTTGCAAAGAATCTCTGCGCGGTGTTGGGATAACCAATCCATCCCAATGACAACGTCGAAACTACCCAAGACGATAGGAATAAGGTCAATAGAGAAGGTCTGGTTAGCGAGGACAAGTTTGCAACCTTTGACAACGTGTGAGGCCTCCAAACTCTTACCATTAGCTAGCTCTACAGTGTGCTTGTTGCTCAGGGGTGTTGGGATACGCTTAAGCATTTTACTAACTTCTAGTGACACATAGCTAGTATCGGCACCCGAATCAAATAAGACTGTAACATAAAAGTCGTCGAGAAGGAACTTACCCGTCACCACGTTGGGATCATTCCTTGCTTCACCTTGGCCAATCACGAACACTCGTCCCCTGGCACCATTGTTGTTGTGGTTCCCATTGTTACCATTCCCCTGATTGTTGTTGTTGTTGTTGTTCTGGTTCAGTTGGGGACAATCTTTCTTGAAGTGGCCTTCAGCTCCACACTGAAAGCACCCTTTGTTGTTACCCTGTTGTTGCCGCTGATTCTGTTGAGGTTGCTGACGATTCTGGTTGGCGGGGTATGCGCTCGTACAATCCTTTGCAACATGACCAGGCTTGTTGCACCGATGACAGTTGCCCCTGGTGCATGGCCCACTGTGGTGTAGGTTGCAACGATTGCATTTGGGGTGATTCCCCTTGTACCCACCATGACTTTGTCCACCAGACGATTGCTGACTGGGGCTCTTGTGGTCGTCAGTCTTTCTCTGCTGAGACTGAGATTGCACAGAAGTTGAACCCTTGCTTGAAGTTCCATCCCATTTCCGTTTGTTCTCACTAGAGGTACCAGAAGTAGTTGCAGCACCTATGCGCTTTGGTAACTTGTTCTGCTCCACCGCCTGATCAGTGAGACGGTGAGCCAACTGAACAACCTGCTGGATAGTAGTCAAGTTTGCTGAAGTCACATGACTTTGGATCTCTGGCACCAAGCCCTTGAGATAGAGTTCAATTCGCTTATACGGAGGGTCCACCATAGTAGGACACAACAAGGCAAGCTCATGCGATCTCTTAGTATACGCCTCAATCTCTGACCCCGTCATCTTGAGGTTGTAGAACTCGTCTTCCAACTTATGGATGTCATCGCGACTGCAGTATTCCTCCCTGATCATTTCCTTGAAAGTTTCCCATGGGGTGGCGTTGGCAGCAACCAACCCCAGCATTTGCACTTGAGCATTCCACCACGTGAGGGCCAAACCCTCGAGAGTACCAGTAGCATACTTTACCCTGCGCGCTTCAGGGCATTCACACATTTCGAACACAGATTCCAGTTTCTCAAACCAGTGGAGGAGACCTACTGCTCCTTCAGTGCCGCTAAAAGTAGTGGGTCGGCAGTCCATAAAGGTCTTAAAAGTGCACACCGGTGCCTGAGCATGTTGACCTAAGGTAGGTGAAAGAAAGACAGAGTTTAACACAAAGGTTGGTTCACGAGAGTAGGATCCTAAAGATCCTAGAATAAGTTCGGACTGCAGGATATACCTCCTGCGTATGCAGCTGCGAGTGCTGCGGCAACTCGTTCGTTGATCAGTGCGGTCAACTGGGCTTGTGTCATGTTAACGCGTCCAGACATGATTCTTCATATCAAGAGTAACACGAGTGAGAGAGGTTCGCGGAAGTACGATAGTAGGATAGAGTAAGCACGCACGTGTTCAAGCAACAGTAATTATACTAATCAAGCATACCATGGGCAATGTACTATGTAACTAACAAGTAGGCAATATACACATATCATATCACCTAGAATGTCGAGCCTTGCATGTGGAGTGAAGCATCGTTGTGGACCGTTGAGCACTATACCGGTTATAGTCTGGTTTTAACAAAAACGTTTCTCCTTTATTAAAACCAAGTTCACTATAACCAATGGCTCTGATACCAATCTGTCAGACCCCCAAAAATCTCACCCGCGGAGTACTACCGCTTGGAGGCGTGACTGACCAGGATCCAGCCACCAATCATACTGAACGAGCATATAAATAGTTATAAAAGTCTAACCAATACGACTGGTGTTCAAACAAAACAAAGTTTAAGTTGTAAGCGGAAGCATAAGTCTTAAAGTTAAAACATAAGTTCAAATGTTTTCAAGTTTAACATGGCACGCAGCAATCCATGTCCCACAACGACTCCCCTCCATGCAAGCTCCAGCTGGGTACCTATGGTCCTGCAAAGCATGTAGTAACGAGTCAACAACTAGTTGAGTGAGTTCACGGTTGGGTGTTCGTTTTAGTTATTTCGAAAACAGTTTCCTTTAGCTGGCATCCTGCCGTGGGGGTTACCCCATAGTTTAAAAACGTGACTTGTTTATTCCCGGTTGCTCTGGCATTCCAGCCGTGGGGGCTACCCCATGTTAGTTATCAGGCATTTCGGCCGTGGGGGCTACCCCATGCGTACACTAGACTCGTTACCATATCGACTGCTGACTGTAGTCATGTTGATGTGCCCTGAAACTGTCAATGTCTATCATCATTGACGTGCCCCAGATCCATTAGTTCACGCCCGTCCTCTGCGGCACGGTGTGAGGTTTGTCAGACCTAAATAGCGCTATCTAACTAATGACCCGCTCGCCATTGGCCCGGCGATTAAGTCGATATAAAAAGGAGGGACTTCGTGATAGAGTTTTGGTCTAGTACGAGTTATCCGTCCACAAGGACGAGGAATCACATTCCTGAACCATTGCTGTCCTACCCAAGGAGGACGAGGAATCCACGTTCCTTAACCCCGTTCCCAACCCAGGGAATCCCATGCTTTGTAAAGGGTGTGAACTCACCTTGGTTTGCTCGGCAGTTAATCACAGAAAGTCAATCAAGTTGTAAGTGGTCAATTATGTCCTAACATAGATACCATTTATAATCAGATTCAAACCATGTAGTGCACGTACAAGTAGCATTCACGGCATACAAGTTCTATCATGGCAGTTCAACAACAGTGCACAGCATATTCAATTAATAGCAGCACATTTGGCCCACAAGTTCAGTCCAACTTCTTAAGCCCAAAACACGTATTAAATAATTAACACAGAAGCCCATAAGCCCGGCCCATTAACGTAGGCCCATAATTAAGCAAGCCCATAAGTGTGGTTTCGAGTCGCAACCGGACTCGCAAGCATGGTTGCGGGTTATGCTGTTTGTGTTGATCATGGATGGTTGCGAGTCGCAACCTATGTCGCAACCATGGTTTCGGCTGATCATGCTAAGGTTTCGAGTCGCAACGGGACTCGCAACCTGTGGTCTCGGCTTGTAATGCTGTGGTCTCGAGTCGCAACCGGGGGTTTCGACTCCCCAGCACCTGCTGATCCTTCACAGTTGTACTATCCAATGAAATTCAAATGTCATGCAACACTATAAGGTACAATCCACTAAAACATGTTTTGTTGTCTAATATTTACCAAAAATGGATCAAACACATTCTGATTTCAACATTCAAACCACATTCAAAGCATATTCAAGTAGTTCTTCATGTTCTTCAAACATTCAAAACATATTCATAACATATTCAACCCTTGTTCAAGCAAAATTATGAACTATAACTCACTAATATACATCCTATTATGCCAAGCATATTCATTAGTCAATTCATTTAGTATGAACACCCAAACCCTTCGGATCCAAACCCAAGTAAAACCGATAATACCATTCTCATTCAAGCATACTACACATTTTATCATAACAATGCATCAACTTATCATGAACCCAAGTAAAAACCGAAAACACTTATGAACCGATTTCTTTGAATATCAATCTCATCATGCATCACTCAACAACAACATATTGTCAAACACTTCAACATTCATCAATCCAAGCACAGACACAACATGAATATATTAACACTAAGCATTAAGAAACACTAACCGGTTGATGGGTTTCGAGGATGTGTGTGAGCTTCCAACCAATTGTGTGTGTGAGCCGATCCAAGAATCCAATCCGAAAGTGAGGAGTGTGTTTGTGTTTCTTAGGGTTTTAGTGAGAGGGAAAGTAGGAGAGTGTGTGAGAGTGGGTGTGTATGGTTGCCCAAAGAATGGCAAAGTTGGCTAGAAGTGTGATATATATACTAGTTTCACAAGGTGCACCCTAATGGGTTTAGTTTACAAGTCGGCTAAGGGGTTTACGGCCCAAATGGCCCAACCGGTTACTGTTCACTCGAGACCACATGGTCTCGAGTCGGGTCCTTGTGTTCTCGAGTCGCATACACACGTACGTATACACATAGCACATAGTCACTTAGGTTGCATACACATAAATCATATAATTCAACGATTCAATTAGCCATATATGTTCAAACACGTTACATCAAGACACAACGAAAGGTTCTAGATTTCGGGTTGTCACAGTAATGAGCTCCCAACTATCACTCTTTGTCAATTTCTGAAAATGGCAAAAGATGGGTTTTGATAGGCATTTTTAGCCCTAATCGGTTCTAACCCATGTAAATAGATAGCTATGTTTACCTGATTGCGAACTTATTTATGTTCTACCCACTCGATGGAAGTGCCAAAGATGCTTTCTCTTGAATTTCTGTAAAGTAGGTCTAGGGTTTATGCTTTTTATTTGTAAATTTATTTAGTGATGTTAAATCTAAGTAGAGGTTGGTTCTAGCGAAATTCCTTTTGATTGTTATTTTATTAGCTCATGTCTGGTTGACTTTATTTATTTTAGTATGCTTGATCAAATAACCATAATAAATATATAAATAAAATTAGAGATATTATATATTTAATACCATATGCTTTTGTCTAAACCTCATTAAAGTAACCATTGCAATAATATTGGTTCAAGGTAATTAGTTTGTAACAATGAAGTTACAGGGCATTATTCTATGTCTCAACTCTTCACAACTCATATTTACACATCTTGTGCTTTTTAGTCTCATTAAGGAACATCCAAAAGGCTATTGAGTGGAAAGCATCCCCTTACACATCTAACAAAGTACAAGATTCTACGAATAAGAAAACTAACCTATGTGTTATACAATATATCATGAGACGCTTAATGAGTATCGCAGTGCAAAGTGTCGTCCCCGCCGCATCGCGCGGGCACCCTACTAGTATATATATATATATATATATATATATATAAACTGTGGTATTAAAACTAGGGGTGTCAATCGTATCGGGTTGACGGGTTAACAGGTTGTGGGTTAGTACTTAGTGGGTGGCAGGTTAAATGTGCAATCTGCAGCATATTATTTTTCATGTTAAAAACCCTAACCTGCACACGCATAAATGTGGGTCAACCCGAACACAACCGGTTTAACCCATTTTTTAAATGAGTCATGCATGTTGACGAGTTATAAGCGGGTTGTTGGGTTGAAAGCAGGTAATTGGTAATGTATTTAATGGTGAATAAAAGTTGGACAAGTAGATAATATGGTGTGACAAAACTAACGTTATTATAACTAACAATGTAAATAAAGAACGAAAAAGAAACAATAACAAATATATGATTCAACACGGTCCGTTTTTAAACGGGTCGTGTTATTCAACCCAAAACCTAATTTTTTGTGTTAGGTCTGGGTCGGAGTTCGTCGTATCAAGAATTGTCACTCTTAATTAAAACACATGTGAACAAACTAGCTTCATGATTTTTATATACATAAATTCTGCATCTACACATACAATAATCTAGTTCTGTAGTTCAATATAATGATCCTCACTCTAGATCAAGTTTAGTGGTTTACTTTATGAAATACATTCATAAAAGCTAAAGTTAGGTATTTAGTAAAAGAAAAAAAACACATCCACATCACCTTTGGATGTTTGTACTTTGTACTGTTTACTTTAAGAAAACGTGATATGAATGACCAATCTTCGTGTGTTTTCTTCTTTTATGCAATAAGTTTATTTTTGTTCTTTCCAAAATGCATGAAATTTTAAATTTCATTTAATCATTAGGACTATCTTTAATATCATCGTACACATGGCCGAAGCTTTTAACGGGCGGAGGGGCGGCCGACTCCCCGAACTTTTCGCTCAGTAGTGGAGAGTATGTAGTTTTCGTATAGAAATTTTTTGGGTTTATACGTTTTCGACCCCCGGTTTTATAGAAATTTTTAGGTCAGCTGACTCCCCCCCTCCCCCTCCCCCGTATCGGAAATCTTAAGCTTCGCCACTGATAGATTGCCTTGCCCTTAAAATTGTCTTTCAAACGAAATAAATGTCTCAAGGGATGATGATGATGATGGTGTGAAGGGCAGTAGGAATGTTCTATTTTATTTCTAGACCCAAAAAAATCAAAAATCTAATCCAATTAAATATATCGTTTGTGGGTTTATGTTTAAAGTGGAGCCGAATTAGGTAATTGATTTTCAATTAGGTTATTGATTTTCGGTTCAATCTTTGCTTTTCAAATACTCAATTCAATTAAAACTGAGGAACCCCAATTACACAATTGCGGAAAACTAACCCAATGAACCAGACATCTGAAACAATGAACACACATTTTGTAAAAAAAAAAAGTTTTTCGGCTTGAAATTGAAACAGAATTGAATTTGGTTTTCATTTTCAGCCAAAACAAATTAGAGCCGAGTAAATGCTTCTAGCAATTGGGGAATTTTGTATACTACGGAGAATTTGAGAGGCGTGTGATCGGTTTTAGATCAAATTATTTCGGTAGTTTCTCTCGAATAATTCAATCGGATACAACTCATGTGCTGTTTGTTTAGCTCTTAAAGGTTCAACCTCTTACTGGTTCAGCACTTAATGGTTCAGACTGTTTGTTTCAGGAGCAGATGTCTGAATGGTTCAAACATTTGCCCCTGAATGGTTAAGTATTATACAAAGTCTGAATGATTAAGACCTTTACTCTGAATTGGTCAGACATTTGCATCTGAACTGTTAAGCATTATACTGACTCTTAATGGTTCAGATCTTTTACTGGTCCAACACTTAATGATTCAAACCTCTTACTGATTCAGCACTTATCCATTCAGAAGTTGTCAAACAACCCCTCAAATTGAGAAATCGAACAATAAGATGTGTGTGTTTGTGAATTTGACAATTTGGATGAACCAGGAATGTGCCTAAAGAAAAAGATACGAATTTGGGGATTATTCTTTAGATAATTGCCTCGAGACAATTATCATTAATTTTAAATGAAATTGCCTCAAACTACCTTTATTTTTAACTAAAAATTATGACGATTATTTTGAAAATTATCTTTTCCAAAGGAGCGCTGCCCCTGATCCCCGCCCGAACAAGCGGTGCTCCCACAAATGCAGTGCTCCGCCCTAACACTTGGAATTGTAACAGCTCAAACAAGCGTGCATTCTCACACCCCTAACGTATTCGATGTGTGTTATTATAATTGCTTTTGGTCACCAAATTAATCCTCAATTACACCAAAATATCTAATAGCAACGTGCTAGAAAGCACAAACTTTTTTATTTGTCATGTAAAAAAATTATAACGGTTATAACATTTATAAACTTAAAATAAAATGAAAACCATTATTTATTTTAATATATGATCAAAAATCACACGCTAAACATTTGGAACGGTATATACATGAGTACAAATAAAGCAAACGCGTTTGGGTGACATGATCGTGGATGCCATCAATGAATGTCTATTTCCCAACATACAAATTAATTTATGATTCCACCGACAAAACATTTATTTCTTAGTATAGTGTCAAAGGGTACATATTCAAAATTTTGCTTATGAAAAATTATCTTTTTTTTTTAATCAGTTGACACGTGACTCTAAGTTATGTGTTATGGTTCTATTAGTTTTCGTTGTTACTATACTATCACCATGAGATTTCACTCACTTATTTCATAAAAGTTTATATGTAATAGTTTCACTGTCCAATCTTCATTAATAAACTATTTAAATAAAACTAGGATTGTGACCCGTCGCAATGCGGCAGCGATTCTTTAGTTATAACTAAGTCAATCTAGGACTCGCACGTTATGTTAAACCTGTCAAACGGGGAAAAAACAGACGATGTAAATACGTTCACCCACACACACATGTTGCGTCATGTTAACTCGCAAAATTTAGAACGAAACGTAAAAACGTTAAACCAAAGACGCACGTTGCGATGTGTTAAGTCACAAAATTTAGAACCAAGCATAAAGCGAAAAATTTGCGGAAAATGAAAACTATAAAGGATCAAAGTTGAAAGTACAAAAAGTTATGAGAATAGATTACAAAAGATAAAAAGTTTTGGGTTAAAAGTAAAAAAAAAAACGAATAGTTTTGGGTTAAAAGTAATTTATGAAATACTTTTGGGTGAAAAGTAAAAAAAAAAATCAATTTTTAAAAATGAAAAACCCCCAAAGCCAACGTTACGACAACCATATGCATAACCATTTTTTCTTTGAAAACCCCCCAAAGCACACCGCGCGTTGCGGCGGGGCGTAAAACGGTGTGTCAAATAGTACTAATGTCACACAACCGTCACCGACCACCAACACTGACTCGACCTAGGATATGCGTGTTGCGACGAACCTGTCAAACATGAAAAAATAGAGATAAAAACATTGAAATACACATGCGCGTTGCGTCATGTTAACTCGAAAAATTTAGAACTATACGTAAAACGAAAATTTGCGAAAGATGAAAAGTATAAGTGACAAAAGTTGCGAAGTTAAATTGCAAATAATGAAAAGTTTTGGGTTAAAGTTAAAAAAACAAATTATGTAGGGTTAAAATTGAAAAAGGTAAAAACCTTTTGGTTAAAAGTAAAAAAATGCAACTTTTTTTTTTTTTTTGAAAAACTCACAAAGCACAATGTACAAATTGTTATACACAAAATACTTGCAAACTTATATATAGAATAATAATAATTAGAAAAAAGAAAAGAATGTGATTGGGTGAAAAGTTAAGCCCACACAACCTATTTCCCCCTTCGTGTCGTGGTCTACATAATGCATCACCCTTTCATCTCTTTTAACCCCCTTTGGGTAGGGCTGCAAATGAACTAAACGTTCGGCGAACAGTTCGTAAACTGTTTGGTGGGAAGTTTGTTTGTGTTCGTTCGTTTACTAAACAAACGAACACGAACAAGAAATTTCGTTCGTTTAGTTAAATAAACAAACATGAACTGGGGCCGTGTTCGTTCGTTTATGTTCGTCAACGTTCGGTAACGTGTTCGTTTTGTTCGATAGTTCATTAGTGTTTTTAGTTTTTATATTTATTTAAATATTTCAATATTCCGACAAATTAAATATCTAATAAGTGTTAGTGTATTATATATTTTGTTCATGAACGGTTGTTTTTGTTCGTTTGTTTCCATTTGTGTTCATGGACATTAGTTTGTGTTCATTTGTCTTAGTCAACGTTCGTTGTCTATAATTAACAAACAAGCACAAACGAACACGAACAAGTTCATATCCTTAACAAACGAGCACGAACATAAAAGCTCGTTCGTTAAGTGTTCGTGAACGGTTCGCGAGCACATATATTTCTTAACAAACGAACACGAACAAGGACTTGTTCGTATTTGTTCGGTTCGTTTGCAGCCCTACCTTTGGGGGTGTTTGGCGTCTCTTCACGACCAGATGGTAAAGGGGTTAACCCATAACAGTTAGCCTAATTGTTACGTTTAAATCTAAATTTTTATTTATCATGAGACTTAAACACTTAACTTTATAAGAAAAAGACACTTTGTAATCACACTTTCGTACCGCTCGGCTACAAGCCTTTTGATCTAAGTTATGTTTATTGAAAAGTTTAAATATAGATATAATACTTATTGTGCCTAAGGCAGGGGCGGACCCACATTGGTGCCACCGGGGTCCCCGGACCCCAATCTTTTTAAAAAAAATAGTAGATTCGGTATATTAAATTGTATATGGACCCCATAAATACAATTAGGTGGACACCATAGAAACAAAAAGAAAGCTGGTGTAGTGGTAAATCTCCCTCTTTTCTACCAAGAGGTCATGGGTTCAATCCTTGATAAGCCTATTTTTCTTATTTTCTTTTTAAATCTAGTTCAAACCTCACTTTAACTCGATCCGAACGAGGACCGACCCGAAAATGGACCCCATTGAAATAAAATCCTGGGTCCGCCACTGGCCTAAGGTTTAAAAATTAACGAATTTCATGATAAATAAAAATTCTTATGCATAAGAATGCTCTCATACAATCCAAATAAGACAAACTTACAAAATCAACGAACCTAACAAAATAGTCATTTACAAAATAATGAACCTAACAAAATAGTGATTTAAAGCATGACTTTAAGGTAAAATCCCTAATTCCTCCTTCAAAACAAGTAAATCAACATACATCATTGCACTATACTATATCGATTTCGCGTGTAGTTGTAGGTGTGTAAATGAGTTGGGTTGAACTCAGATTGTGCTCATTTAATTTAGAAGATCTCATATTTTAATGCTTCTTTTTCTTTTTCTTTTTTTTTTTTTTTAATTTTTTCAACTTTATGGCATGGCTTAAGCTCAACGTCGGCTCTTGTATCACTTTCTTTTTCAAGTTTAAGATCAGCTCTTTTTAGTCCATATATGACATGTACAATCCAACTATAGATTGACATTACTCCTAATAGAAATTCAGTATTAAATAAAGTTGTGAGATAAAGAGAGTTGAATGCATGAAATCAAAATAGAGCGAAAGAGCAACTGAAGGTGAAGAAACAGTGATCTAATTAAGGGTTAATTAGATTGGTTTATGTTCCTTTCATGATGGTTAATCTTCTTAAGGATATTTGAGCTCCAACTTGGTAATCAATCCTGCAAAACAGAACACCGTTACTCGTTAAGAGGGGAATGTGGGGGTTTCCCTCTTAACCAGGCTCCGGCGTGAGAATAAGCGACTGCTTTGAGAGTAATTAAGTGTAAAGAGTGAGAGCCGAGGGAATCGAATGTTTAACCTGTGTGATGAGGTCTCTATTTATAGCCGGAGAGGTGTAAGGGGTTATGGGCTGATGGGCCTTGGGCCAGAAGCGGACAACAAAACGGATATGCTCTTTGTCTCACTGGCGTCGACCGCTTAGTGGCTTCTAGACGCTCGTCGGTGCTGGCGCACCTTGATTGGAGCCACGTGTCATTGTTGTCGGCCTTGTTGTCCTTCTGTCATCAGCAGACAAGTGGAGATCGTGCGATAGTTGTCTCCGTCCTCTGATTGGTGCCACGTAGGCGTCCTTGTGTACTTCTCGTCAGGCGATCGTGGCGCACGATTGACCAGAGCCTGCTGGACGCTCATTGGCTCCTTTTACTGCCACTTGTACCTTATGTACCACTGTAGGTAGCCGTGCGCTTCCCTACTGAGTGGCTCTTGTTGGACAACAAACTAACCCGCGCGGGGTTAGCATGCTCATTTGTTCCATTGTTTTATGCTAAGTGCTGATATCTGGGCCTCTTGTGAGCCTTGCCTCGCGCGGGACAAACTACAACGCGTGTAAGTCGCGCGTGGATACTGTTAATAACTTTTCTGAAATAAGGAGTATGGTTCCGCGCGCAACCTGGGCGGAGGTTTGCGCGACTTTTTGGGACCATACCCCTTCAGAAGGCAACAAGAAGGCAAGCACGTCCATATGTGTCACACCCCCAAAATACCACATGCGGGAACACCGCTGGGGCGTGTGACGTACCAGGATCTAGCCACCAATCACATTGAACCATAACTTATAATTTAATAAAAGTTTCTATTTATTTCATAAAGTAAATCCAACACAATCAAAACCAATTTGTTCAGCGGAAACATATTGTAATTAATGTTTTCAAGTGTTTCAAAACGAGAGTATGATAATCTTTAAAACTTGTATCCAAGAGTTACGACCCATGACAACTCCAGCACTCCCAGATAGCAAGTTCCAATCCAAGCACCTAAGGACCTGCAAGCATGCAGAAAACGTGTATCAGACAGGCTGGTGAGTTCACAGTTTGCTTTAACCGATTTATACCAAGTAGTGGGTTATGTTCTGTTTTAACTGTTATGCTGATAATAACTCGATACCACGGACGACCTGTTTTGCCCTTCTCTAATGCTCTATCAACATTGGTCAGTTTTAAGTTATTAGTTCACGCCCGTCCTATCCAGGTACGTCGTGATGGTGACAAACCTAATAGCGCTATCAACTAATAACCCGTTGCCCTACAAGCAACTTATCAATGGTAGGATGGGACTTAAATGATAGAAAATGAGTGTATTATCCAACGTTAATAATCGGAGTGTCGCGCTCCGGTCAAAGATAATATTTATAAGCCCAAATTACGCTTAACAATGTGTTAGTGGTAGTAAGGGGTCGAACCACGAAGAGTATGTGGTTTGTGTGTGGATTCGATTGAATTATAAAGAATTGTCACGATTATGAAGCTTACTAGAATAATTTTTGTGTTTTTGTTTAATTGAAGGATATGATTTTAAACTAGATGAATTGATGAAAATGATGAACAACTACTAATTAACAATTGCAAGAAAATTGGTTACTAGAACAATAATAATAAAAAGGAATCACGCCCGGTTTCGGTAATTGCTAACCTAGGGTTTCTACAAGTTTTAGATTCAACTCAAATGCATTCGATTAACGGATTTAGTGTACCGTGACTTAGGTGCTACTAGCTATCAACGTCCTGAAGAACGGACAAAAAGACACTTTGTAATCAACACAAGTAAATCCTAACAACGATAATGCACAATTACATATCACCATTACGTAAAGTCATAACTTTTAACATCGCTCGACAATTCACGAATTCGCAACAAATGTAACACTATTATCAAGAGTTTCAAAAATCAAATACAAATTGTCACTAAGTTGAAACAAGAACAATTCGAAACCCTAAAATTAACAACTACCTACACCGGGGTGAAACCGAGATGATTAGCCGCTCATAGTTGAAGAAGCTTGATC
Organism: Helianthus annuus; assembly: GCF_002127325.2. Classification (NCBI taxonomy): domain Eukaryota; kingdom Viridiplantae; phylum Streptophyta; class Magnoliopsida; order Asterales; family Asteraceae; genus Helianthus; species Helianthus annuus. The sequence continues at coordinate 2,459,593 of NC_035436.2, read as the reverse complement.
ACCGGATGATTGAAACATGGATTGAACCATCTTGAAGCTTGAATGATGGAGAAATGGTGAATGGTTAGGGCTTTGGTGAATGATGATGGGTGAAAGATTAATGGTGATGATTAGGGTTTGTATGGATTGGTGATTGTGGAAGATGATGATGATTCGGGTTGTGATTCGGTTTGTGTCTATGATAAGAGATGGAATGGTGGTGTATCTTGGCTCCCAGAACAAGTTCCCCACTCAAAATAATGTGTAACCCCCGAAAATAGGTCAACCAAGCTTTTAAAACTCGTCAAACAACAAGAAAAAGCAAGAATTCGCGATGGGCACCAGGGAGCGGCGTCGCCGACGCCCCTGGCGGCGTCCCCGACGCTGACCAGAACCTCCAAAAGCTGGCGACGGCCTAATCTTCTGTATACGGACACTTTTGGCAGCGGTACTTTCTATGGGGCGTCGGCGACGGCCCCCTGGGCGTCGGCGATGGTGCCTATAAACCTCCCTTTTTGTTTTCTTCATAACTTCTTCGTTTTAGCTCCGTTTTACTCACCGTTTTCGCCCACGTACTCGTAATTCAGCCCTCTATCATGCCATCTTCCAATATATTCATTTTAAATCCATTAACATCACCCAAAATACATCCAAACTTCGTGATTAACCCGGTTTTGTTCATTTCACATCCCCGGTTGATCCCGTTTGCTCCCGGTGGCCTGTAAAGCTCCCGAAAAGCCCTTAAACTCCATTAAACCTGCAAAACACAAATCTAATTAAAAGTAGGCTATTCGGAATAAAAAGTCAAGTAAAAACTCAAACTTAGACACAACTGAACACCGTTATTCGACCACGTATCACATCCCCACACTTGTCTTTTGCTTGCCCTCAAGCAAATCTGTAATTCACTTTCACGTGGGTTGAACAAGAAACACACTCCCCATTCCCGAGATGAAGGTTAAGGTCCAAAGTCATACCCGGTTCAAACTTTTTACAATTTACAAAATATCTAATGGTAAAGTGAATAATCACATATAAAATGGTTATCCAAGATTAACCCGCCCGTGAAACCGACAAATCATGCACATCCCTCACAATGTTCTCTCCGCTCGGTTTATAATTTGGCTAATTTTCATAATGTATTAGCACTTTCAATCGCTCAAACCCGATTAGAACACGTACCCGCATAGGCTTGCAACTCAATCATTCTCCACCACTGAACACGAATACGAAGCACAAGTCATAAGGTCTTTGTAAGGGTTGTAGCGGGGCTAGGCTAAGGGTAGGAAATAGGATATTTTAAAGTGGCTAAAGTGATGAAAACTCGATTTTTATTACAAAGCAACTACTCTAAACAAAACTAACTATAGACATCAACTACGAGGCAATGATTTTTTTTCGTCCTTTTATTCAACAACTAATAACTCATATTTTTGTATTTTCTCAACGATTTTCTATTCTCTTTTTTTTTGCAACATTTTCTGATTGATTTTTTTTTTTTTGCAAACACAACTATACAAACAAATAATCCTATAATCGAAATTTCATCACACGGGTTTAAAAGAAAAGGTTTAACGGTTATGGGCTAAACGGGTTGTCAAACGAAAGGATTAGGCTCAAAGTGGGCGACTAGGGGATTTATTTGGGTAAGAATGGATAAATGGTTTTAAAGGAAAAGGTTCACCTAATGCCTTAATCATCCTCGTGCTTGTATTCGGTCTATGGTCTCAAACGTATCAAAAGTCGCAAGTTCTACAATACATGACTAATGGTCCACTCAAACAAAGAAACATGAATATGTAATCCTATAATGTAAAAGTGGCTCAAAACCTCACATGTATAAAGGGTATGGTATGCGACATGCATAATGTACTAGTTTCTTAAGCGGATTATTCCCAAATAACCACCCGCTAAATACCCGTCTTGCTATTAATTTGAACTTGACCATGACAAAAGACCAAATGGGTTGTGCCATCCCTCGTTGACTTAGTTACTTGTGCTTAAAGATTGCTTTTTAAACAAGACATTTCGAAAAATTTTTGAAATTTTCCCCCATCCTGTAACGCCCTAACACGTTTTAACCAAAAGTCGCAGCGGAAATACGAACTTAAAAATTTTCTTTCATCATATTCATTCTAACATACTTAGAAATACATTAATTCACTCTTTTACCTTAAATACATTAATGCTTTCTATAAATTTATAAAAATCGGGCATACTACTATTAAATTACGTGACCATGCACCCACATGTACAATCCATCTCTTGACTCGATCTTCAACCTTTTACACTCCATGATGAGAATCCACAGTTCTGTACAACCTGCAGACACCACGTACAATCACATCATTAGCAACCGGTGTCATCATATATAAAATTTAAACATGCATAATTAGGCGTTAACATATCATGCTTTCGCTTATGTTAGTCCATTCATCCATCCATTCAAACCACCCGCATTGGATTTTGGCGCCTACCTTCAACTTCCATCACTAGTATACCTGCATTCCCTATTTCATTCTAAATAGGAAAACGGTTAGCATCTTTAGAATTCATTCATACGAACATATCAATGTATACGCATAACAAGTCTCATTCATTTATACATATAACTATATTCCAATACATGCATACATACCCTTTTCTATTTGTACATGTGCGTACAACTTACATTCTACACAATATTACTTTCAATCCTAAACGCACCCGTCAATACATGTAATTTGCATACACTTAATTCTCCATACTTACGAGTTTATAGTCATACTCTCCTATGATTCCCAATTACTTACTTACAAACTAACCCATACCTACGCGTATAACTACTTATTTCATCTTTATGCATAATACCATCATGTAAGCTTCTTTCATTCCTATACTTAATAGAAACTATTTCCTAACCATTTTCGACACCTTTACCGTAAACTTACCTTATTACTTCCATTGTATCATACTTTCTCACATGATTCACAATAATCATTATACTACAATACATTTTACATCTAAAGTGTAGGTTCGGGATTCACTTACCTTGCGCGTCCGTATTCTCGTTCGCTTACTTGATTGAGTCTTCTTAGCCCGTTAGCCTTCAAAGCTCCCATCCATCTTGACATGATTCCTATACACTCATGTCATTACATTCACATTCTTATTAGCATATATGCTCATACATATGAACAACCATATCAAATTCACCTCTAACATATGACCCACTTGAAGCATACTCTACATCATTAATTCATTTAAACAAGCATAAGGTATACTCGACATCATCCCTAGATAATCTTCACATGAACTATATCTATTTATCCATTACTTGCATACAATTTCACTTGTTATTGTCTTTTAGACATTTCATCAAACACTTGGTGTGCGTACTACTTACCAAGCATGATGTACAAGTATTTATAACACATTCATCCTAAATTCATCAAATAGATCAACTAATTCTTTCATAATAATAAAAATCATTTCCCTAATCTTTAAATTTCCAATTTTGACCATGAACATATGGTTCCAAATCCATTATTCACTACAATTTTATCACAACAATCAATTTAACATGTAAAACTTCACAACTTCTAACCATTACTTGACATGCAAGTGGGTTTTGCGCTAATCATGCTCATGTTCGAATTTTAGCATCTATTGGTGTCTAGACATTCATAGCAACCATTAATCGTTCTAAATGTTTGCATTACATTCACTAATTACATTAAACCCACATAATCAAACATCATCAAATCAAGAAATTTCACTTACTTGAGATCAAGAATACTTAGATAATCAGAATTCTTAGCTCATGCATTCGATTCTTCACTAATTTGGCTTTCAATTGATGGAATTTTAGAGATTTAGGGTTTTGAGAGGGAAGGAGTCCCTCCTGGTCTTCTCACGATCGCACACCAGACCCAAGTCTGGTTTCTTTCTTTTTTTTTTATCATGTTTATAACAATATTTACACATCTAGTCCCTCATCATTTATTCCCTATTCACTTTGGCAATTTACTTTCTAACTTAATCATCTTTCTTTTACTAACTTTTATTTTGACATAATTCTATATATATTTCCCATTTAATCTGTTAGAACATCACTATACATTATACTTTTAGGACATACGAGAATTTGGGGTGTTACACATCCCCACACTTGAAGTAAACATTGTCCACAATGTGTAGTGTTTAAATGAACGGGTCAAAAACGAAAATTTTTACTACTCCCCCATCCCCACACCTGAAGTACATATTGTCCTCAATGTGTGAAAACTAGAGTATTAGATGCACAAGGGATGTGACACGGCTAATTCTCCCAAATTCTCACCCCGGAAATAAAATACAAAAATACACTCCACTTATTGTTAAACTACGAATCAAGGTAAAAAGGAAACGCATGCACCTGATTTTTGTCGCTTGATGCCCATGTCTTCTTCTTTTCTTCATAAAACCGGTTGTCTCTCGAACATCATATACCTACAAATTCTAACCCTTGTGTAGAAGCATGCTTCTCACAACCATTGAAATTTGTTAGGGGTTTAGTTCTACCGTTTTTATAAAAGCATTACCAAGTCATGTGTTAAATTACCTTGATTTTTGTGGAAAAATAAATTACAATAACAACAAACCTAACTCACTTTCGTAGGAATCACGGTTGCATTTAGCTCATGCAACAAGCCCTTTTAAACCCCCCAATAGCTTGGGAGGACGAGTAGGTCTCGTGAGGGTTATATAGGGAACACACCCACAACGTTCATTTATCTACTAAAACAAAATAACAAATTATACAACAACAACAATACTAACTAAACTACGAATAACAACTAAAACGAAATGCGAAATAAAATATACAACAACAATTAACTTACCACCTCATGGTGGTCGAATGGCATGCTTGACGTCCACGAGCTCCTCAAAATCACCCACCGGTGATTTGTACCATTTGTTGCCAAACGGTCCAAACTTCCTCACCTCCTCTTCCTTTTTCTTTTCTAGAGGTGACTTCTTTGCTTTCTTCTTCTTCTTGACCGTCTTCTTCTTTTTTTCTCCAAACCTACCAACCATAGCACAAACCTTTTTGTTTGGATTCATGTCCTTTTTAGGACACTTATCCTCACCGAGTGGGTTAGTAAATTTTGGAAAAACATTTAAATTTAATTCCCGGTTCCCAAACTTCATGCTTACCGTTCCCGTTGCACAATTTATTATGGCATTAGCAGTTGCCAGGAACGGCCTACCCAGTATGACTATCGGTTGGGTGTCCCCTACACACCCAACGTAGTCTACTACCAAAAAGTCAACTGGGTAGTAGCAATCATCCACCTTAACAATCACATCCTCCACCATCCCCCTTGGATACGTGGGAGTCTGATCGGCCAATACCACGGGAGTATCAAAATTTTTTAATGGGCCAAAATCATATTGGTCATACAAACTCCCGGGCAAGATGCTCACACAAGCTCCAAGATCTAGGAGCGCCCTCTCAATTTTAAATGTTCCAATTTGAATTGGAATAAGAGGATCTCCCGGATCTTGAGCTTTTGGGGGAAGGGCACTCGATAAAACGGCACTCACATGAGATATCAAATCAACCGGTTTGGGTAATTTGTTGTGCCGTTTTTCAATGCTTAACTCCTTTAAGCATTCCACATGAGCCGGAACCTTTTTAATGTCATCTAGTAACGGTAAATTAATTTTAGCTTGCTTAAAATTTTCCCACCCCTCGTCCTTTAGTGGGCACCGTTCTTCACTTTTCGATGCATTAAGCAGGTTAAGTTGATTTAAACTATTTTCACAAAAAGAATTTTTAGTTACGTTTTCATTTTTACTTTGTGAAATCGTTTCGTGTTCATTTTCACTTTCCGGCTCCTCACCTATATTTTCCACTACACCATCAACGAATTGTGGTGGTGGAATGTTTTCAACACTACAAACTTCATCATTTAAAAGAATACTTACCGCGCTAACGCGTGCATCCCTCACGTTGCTTGTGCTAAAACCTTGATGCTTCGGGTTCACTGTAGTGTCACTTGGAAGCTTTCCCATGCTTCCTCTCACTTGAGCTATCTCTTGAGCAAGTTGGCCACTTGCTTTGCCAATGCCTCATGTGCTTTATCTCGAATCTCGTTTGTCTTCTTCATCTCTTTGACATCATTGTGAGTCTCTTTTATGTTGCTTTGAGATTCCTTTTGCATGTTCAGCAAGGCATCCATCTTGGCACTCAAGTCATCGCCACCGGTTTGATTGTTCGACCCGCTTCCGTTACCGCCTTGATTATTATAATTCTTTGGATACCCACCTTGGTACCCTTGGTTGTAATTTCGTTGATAACCTCCTTGGTTACTGATGTGTGTAAAATGCAACATATAAAACACATCAATTAAGGCATAAAACTAACCCTTTTTAAGTACTAATGTTGGAAAAAGAGTGTTTTTGTCTTCCTTTTGTATTTTCAGGATGAAATGAGCTCAAAATCACAAAAGAAGCAAAAAGACCACTAATTCTACCACAAATACAAGAAAAGGAACAAAAGTAAACTGCCCGGACCCTCAACGGCACCTCCCAAGACAAAGAGAAGAGAACAGAAGTCTGAACACGCCCCGTGTCCAGCGAACACGGGGGCGTGCCCAGGAAGCAGCAGAAAAGACAAACCAGTAGAAGCTTCCATTGCTCACCACGGGGCCGTGCCCAGCGGACACGGGGGCGTGTTGAAAGTACAGCAGGCGCATTAATTGTAATTCGCAATTACAATTAATGAAGAGAGAGAATGTCAGACGGGCACGGGGCCGTGTCCAGCGGACACGGGGCCGTGTCCAGCGTTCTGTTCAGCCTATAAATAGAGAAGCTTGGTTTCATTCTCTCTCATCCCTTGGCACACCACCTCTCTCACACTTCATCCACCACCCATCACCACCATAACACCATCATCCACCACCATCATCCATTGTCCATCATAGAGTGTGTGAGTCGTCTCGGGATCCAAGATTGATCGTAAGAGTTCTTGACAATCAAGGCCATGTTTGCCTAAGTCTCTTACATCACTTGGTGAAGACAAGTGTTTAGTATAATACTTTTTATTTTTAATCTTTTGCACTTTTTATTTGGTTTTGTATTAATGACTTTAATAACTAGTTACTTATGTTGAAGGTGATCTTTCCTTATCGTTTGTCCGTGGTGTCTTGGCATTATTTTACTGTCTATATAAAATAAAAGATTTTCACCATTCATATCTCCACGGTCTATATGGAGATATGTTGGCTACCTGGTCGGGGGTTAAGGGAACGGTTTGGTAAGGGTCTTGCCCTTGTTCAGCGTTTAGAGGTCCTGCTTGGGACCTGGGTCAAATTTAGTAGGATCTCCTTCAATGCCCATAGGTATTGGATGGCGGGGATCCAAACTCTTTGACCCCCTCATAAGCTAACTACTATTAATACTATAACCCGGCTATTTAGGACTGTATCCCTGCTGACTCAGACTACTTAGCCGAGGGTAACGTCACCGCCAAAAGCGGGGCCTACCATAATTTGCATTAATAACTTAATTCATTATCTTTCAATAATCCGACCCTTTAGGATTGTATCCTTGCTGACTCAAACTACTGGGTTGAGGGTAACGTCGCCTTCAAAAGAGGGGCCTACTACAATAACTAAGATAATCTCTTAAATAAGTGCAAAAGTGCGAAAATAATCAAAGGTTATACTAATACACGTGTCGGATCCAAGTGATTCATCTTGTCTATCTGTTTTTATTTTATTTTATTTTTCAGCATTTAGTTAGTTTTTATTTTTCTTAGTTTAAAACATTTTTCTAACTTTTTGATTTGGTTAGACGTTGAGGATAAACCGGTATTAAAAGCTCTTGTGTCCTTGGACGACCTCGGTATCTTACCAACACTATACTACGTCCACGATGGGTGCACTTGCCCATATGTGTGTTTAGTGTTAGTGAATATCGTGTTTTATAAATTTAAAACTTGGCTAAAAGTGTAAAAAGGGCTTAATTATATATTAAAAACATATACACACTGACACGCATCAAGTTTTTGGCGCCGTTGCCGGGGACACAAGGATTTTAAGAAAGTTAGGAATCAACGGCCTAATCATCTTTTTATTTTTCTTTAATTTTTAGGATTTTTTTTTAGATTTTCCAGCTTCTGCAGAGCTCAGCACGGGGCCGTGCCTGGTCGGACACGGGCCGTGCTCAGCAACGTTACTGGCAGTTTTTGTTTTTCAAGTTAACAGAAGGCTGACCACGGGGCCGTGTCGGTGCAACACGGGGTCGTGTCCAACTTCCAGTAACTGGGATCTGAAAAACAACCACTGTAACTCCGACCACGGGGCCGTGTTCGCTCGACACGGGGCCGTGGTGAACCTTCTGACCAATATTCTTTTCTGTTTTTATTGCAGGACTTGGAACCCGACGCCAACCTCGCGTAGTGTATGAGCTCCAGTTCCAATAAAGACATAAAGGAACCATTAGAAGAACCCGAACGCTTTCTCAGAAAAAGGTTAAAAGCCAAAAATCAAGAGAAGGTTTCGGGTGACCCAACCCCAATGGCGGACCAACGTACCCTCATGGATTACTTACGGCCCACCGTAGGTAATCTCGGCGCCGCTATCAATGCCCCGAATGTCGAAGCCAATAACTTCGAACGCATTTGATACAAATGCTCCAAAACTCCGCAACCTTTCACGGGCTCGCGGACGAGGATCCCCATCTACATATAACTAATTTCTTAGAAATATGTGATACATTTCGGATCAATGGAGCATCAAACGACGCCATCCGCCTTCGTATGTTTCCATTCTCACTAAAAGACCGAGCGAAAGCTTGGCTCAACACCCTCCCAGCTGGATCGGTAAACACCTGGGATGAACTAGCCCAAAAATTTCTATATAAGTATTTCCCTCCTTCTAAAACTGCTAAATTAATGGCTGAAATTAACACATACTCACAAGAGGACGGGGAATCCTTATATGAAACTTGGGAAAGGTTCAAGGAGCTATTACGCAAGTGTCCCCATCACGGCCTCGCAATATGGCAACAAGTATCCACTTTCTACAATGGGTTGTTGCCACATACTAGGCAGACACTTGATTCTAGCTCCGGGGGACTTTTAGGTAATCGACGCCCACACGAAATATATAATCAGATTGAGGAAATTGCTCAAACCAATTTTCAATGGCACACTCCCCGGGGAAATAAAACTATCGCCCCGGGCGCCCATAAGGTAGACGAAAGCACCTCTTTACAAGCCCAAATCGAGGCCCTTTCTTCAAAAATAAAAAAGTTAGAAATGACAAAAACAGTCTCGGTTATGGCTTGTGAGGGGTGTGGTGGGTCACATGAAAATTGGAGTTGCATGAAAGAAACGGACGATCAACAAGAAATGGTAAACTACATTGATAATAGACCTAGGCCGTCGGGTCCTCCAACAGGGACCTTCAACCAAGGATGGCGAAACCACCCAAACCTTGGTTGGAGGGAGCCCGGCAATAGTAGTAACCAACAACCACAACGAACAAACTTTCAGCAATCAAGAAATGAGTCACAAAATTTCACTCAACAAAGTGGAAGAGAAAGGCTCGAAGATACTATATCTCGCCTCGTCTCTGACACTGACAAGAAAAATTCGGAAAGATTCCTACAATTAGAATCAAACTTTAGGAATCAACAGGCTAGCATTCAAAACATAGAAAAACAAATAAATCAACTAGCTCAAAATTTTTCCGAAAGACCACAAGGCGCATTACCCAGCAATACCGAAACCAACCCAAAGGCGCAAGTTCACCTCATCACGCTACGAAACCGGACCGTAGGGCCTGCAGAAGTACCTCCAGCCACGGAAGAATCAACGCCAACAAATCTGCAGGAGAAGGACCCTCCACCGTCAACAGAGCCTACCAAGGCTCCTCGGGTTCCGTACCCCGGTAGGTTAATTCGTCAGAAAACCAACGAGCAATTCGCAAAATTCGAAAGTTTGCTAAAACAATTGCATGTCAATATTCCTTTTATCGAAGTCCTAACCCAAATGCCCAAATACTCTAAATTTATGAGGGACTTCCTTACACATAAAAAGAAAATTGAAAATTTGCAATTAGTTAATTTAGGCGAAGAATGCTCTGCCCTCGTACTCAATAAACTACCCCAAAAAAAGATCGATCCCGGAAGTTTCACGATTCCGTGCTCAATAGGGGAATCTCCCGTTCGCAATGCCTTGGCCGACTTAGGGGCTAGCATTAACCTCATGCCCTCTTCAATGTTCAAAAGGCTTGGCTTGGGAACCACAAGCCCCACAAAAATAAGCATACAACTCGCGGATCGATCGGTCAAGTTCCCGCAAGGTGTCATCGAGAATGTCTTGGTAAGGGTAAGCAGATTCGTTTATCCTGTTGACTTTGTCATACTCGACATGGAGGAAGACACCGAGGTCCCTCTTATTCTAGGGAGACCTTTCCTTGCCACCGCACAAGCAGTAGTGGACATGAATGACGGGACACTAACTTTGAGATATGGGGACGATGAGGTAAAGTTCGGAGTTGGGAAAAGAATAGAGGATGACGACCCGATCCACTACATGAAGGTTATCGACTCAAGCTTGGATGCCGCTCTCCGACGGTGTAACTTGGGAGGCAAGGCACCCCAATCAAAAGACGTGTGACCGGGAATTGGGTCTAGCCAAGGACCCTTATAAACGTGGCGCACCACGGAGGCATTCCGCGGACCTATCCTTAGTTTAGTTTAATCTTTTAGTTTTTGCAGAATAAATCACACTCATGGTGGTAATGGATGAAAAAGGGAACGAGAAAAATGGAACCATGCAGAAGAACAGAACAAACCGACAAAAATCTCCATAACAGAAGGCTCCACACGGGCCGTGCCCAACCAACACGGCCCCGTGCTGAGCCCCCTGCAGGAAATCACCCAGTTCAGGTAACTGGACACGGGCCGTGTTAAGCGAACACGCCCCCGTGTCCAGGCTTCTGTTTCAATTCTATAATTTTTGTTACTGGCACTTGACCACGGGGCCGTGCCCGGTCAACACGGGGCCGTGTCCAGAGCGCCAGTAACACAAATCTTTGTTTTCAAACACACTTTTACATATTCTAATCAACCAAAAACTCTATTTTTGGACACATTGAGGACAATGTGTAATTTAAGTGTGGGGGGGATGCTAAAACCTTGGAATTTTGCAAAATCCTAAAACAAGCCTTACACAAAACTCTATTGGAACCGCTAAACACCCCAAATTTTTTCAAAAACTTTTTCATTTTTTTTATTTACTTGTCTTAGTTTAAGTTGGGAATAACAAGTTATAAAAGGGTTATATTTTTACAAACTTACAACCGATAGCGTCGTGATAAAAAGAACTAACATAAGAAAATTATGAAACGGTATAACAAGTCTAGCTAAAATTCGATTATATATGCTTGGTCACATTAAAAAACCCATTCCCACAAAAAGTGAGTTTTGAGCCTTTATTGAGCATAAAAAATACACATATTTAGATTAAATGCTCATTTTTCGTTTCTTGTGTGAATAGCCGCTCGGTCTTTACAAATCTAGAACTTGCCACGACGATACATTCCCGGTCCTTACCAACTTAAACCCAAGTAAGTAAATGATGGAGGCATTAGGACTAACTATTTTTCTTTCAAAACCATTATTTTTCATTTTTTTTACCTACCCAAAATCCCCCTAGAAAACCCCTTTGAGCCTAAACCTTTCATTTCATTACCCCCAAAACAATTTTTTTTTACCCACCAAAAACCTTTTTCATTTTTTCACCTTTATTTTAGTAACAAACTCGGTTTTTCATAAACATACCCTTTACGTGACGAAAAAAAAAAAAATGATGAAGTCAAAAACAAACATAAGCTACAAAAAGCTTGTTTGGAGAAATACTTCAAAAATAAATGTCACTAAAAATAAGGTATTTCACGAAAACCGATACTTGTTACAATTTTCGCCCTTTTTACTAACCACTAACCAACCACCCACCTTTAAACCCAAGCCTTCACCCCAAAAGACCTCTTGATATTTACAAAGGTAAAAAGTTAAAAAGGAGGAGGATTGATCGCTTGGCAAGCATATGGAAAATGTAAATCCGTGCCGCTCTCGAGCGATTCACTTAAATATACACCTTCGGCCGAGTGATTGAGTGATCTCCCGTGAGGTATGTGAACTTGTATATAAATGGAATTTTAATAAGGGCATGCTATACCCAAATAAGTAGTTTATCTTATGAAAAGTTCAAAATAAACCATGACGAATAAGATTGTAAATAAAATAAAAATAGAACCTATACAAACCTTGGATTCCCGACACTCTAGGACAAGTTAAAAAAAAAAAAAAAAAAAAAAAAAAAAACTTCTCTTCTACCTATTCCATTTGGGAGTGTAAGCCACATTAAAAGAGTTTTGCTTGAGGACAAGCAAAAGTTCAAGTGTGGGGGTATTTGATGTGTGTAAAATGCAACATATAAAACACATCAATTAAGGCATAAAACTAACCCTTTTTAAGTACTAATGTTGGAAAAAGAGTGTTTTTGTCTTCCTTTTGTATTTTCAGGATGAAATGAGCTCAAAATCACAAAAGAAGCAAAAAGACCACTAATTCTACCACAAATACAAGAAAAGGAACAAAAGTAAACTGCCCGGACCCTCAACGGCACCTCCCAAGACAAAGAGAAGAGAACAGAAGTCTGAACACGCCCCGTGTCCAGCGAACACGGGGGCGTGCCCAGGAAGCAGCAGAAAAGACAAACCAGTAGAAGCTTCCATTGCTCACCACGGGGCCGTGCCCAGCGGACACGGGGGCGTGTTGAAAGTACAGCAGGCGCATTAATTGTAATTCGCAATTACAATTAATGAAGAGAGAGAATGTCAGACGGGCACGGGGCCGTGTCCAGCGGACACGGGGCCGTGTCCAGCGTTCTGTTCAGCCTATAAATAGAGAAGCTTGGTTTCATTCTCTCTCATCCCTTGGCACACCACCTCTCTCACACTTCATCCACCACCCATCACCACCATAACACCATCATCCACCACCATCATCCATTGTCCATCATAGAGTGTGTGAGTCGTCTCGGGATCCAAGATTGATCGTAAGAGTTCTTGACAATCAAGGCCATGTTTGCCTAAGTCTCTTACATCACTTGGTGAAGACAAGTGTTTAGTATAATACTTTTTATTTTTAATCTTTTGCACTTTTTATTTGGTTTTGTATTAATGACTTTAATAACTAGTTACTTATGTTGAAGGTGATCTTTCCTTATCGTTTGTCCGTGGTGTCTTGGCATTATTTTACTGTCTATATAAAATAAAAGATTTTCACCATTCATATCTCCACGGTCTATATGGAGATATGTTGGCTACCTGGTCGGGGGTTAAGGGAACGGTTTGGTAAGGGTCTTGCCCTTGTTCAGCGTTTAGAGGTCCTGCTTGGGACCTGGGTCAAATTTAGTAGGATCTCCTTCAATGCCCATAGGTATTGGATGGCGGGGATCCAAACTCTTTGACCCCCTCATAAGCTAACTACTATTAATACTATAACCCGGCTATTTAGGACTGTATCCCTGCTGACTCAGACTACTTAGCCGAGGGTAACGTCACCGCCAAAAGCGGGGCCTACCATAATTTGCATTAATAACTTAATTCATTATCTTTCAATAATCCGACCCTTTAGGATTGTATCCTTGCTGACTCAAACTACTGGGTTGAGGGTAACGTCGCCTTCAAAAGAGGGGCCTACTACAATAACTAAGATAATCTCTTAAATAAGTGCAAAAGTGCGAAAATAATCAAAGGTTATACTAATACACGTGTCGGATCCAAGTGATTCATCTTGTCTATCTGTTTTTATTTTATTTTATTTTTCAGCATTTAGTTAGTTTTTATTTTTCTTAGTTTAAAACATTTTTCTAACTTTTTGATTTGGTTAGACGTTGAGGATAAACCGGTATTAAAAGCTCTTGTGTCCTTGGACGACCTCGGTATCTTACCAACACTATACTACGTCCACGATGGGTGCACTTGCCCATATGTGTGTTTAGTGTTAGTGAATATCGTGTTTTATAAATTTAAAACTTGGCTAAAAGTGTAAAAAGGGCTTAATTATATATTAAAAACATATACACACTGACACGCATCAGTTACCACCTTGACGGTTTTGATATGATGACCCGCTTTGACCTCCTTGATTACCCGATTGGAAGTTCGGGTTCATTTGATTTGAAGCGTTACCATATCGGAAATTGGGGTGATTTCTCAAACCCAGATGGTAAGTGTTGGAGTTCATGTCATATTGCTTCCTATCTCCATACACTTGATTGACTTCCTCCGGTCCTGTTGGACATTGTTCTGCTCTATGTCCAATATCACCACATTCCTCACACACATCAAACTGGACCGCATTAACTTCTTTCTTCTTCATTCGAGCCATTTCCCGCTCTAAAGTAGAAATCCGATCTTTAGAATCAAGATCGGGAAGTGAACGGGAAATAGGATGTTTCTTGGCTCGATCGGCCGACTCTTTCTCTTTCGAACGTTTACTCATTCGCTCCAAGAATTCCCAATCATCGTCTTCATGGTTGCTCAAAAGAGTCCCGTTACTCGTCGACTCGAGACGATTCCATGTTGTGTCATCCAACCCTCGAACAAAACACTTTACCAATTCCCACTTCTCAATTTGATGATGTGGATATCTCCGCATCATTTCTTTGAATCTTGTGAAGGCTTCATGCAACAATTCGCCCGATAATTGGCGAAAAGACCTAATTTCATCACGAGCGTCGTCGGTCTTTGCCATAGAGTAGTACTCATCCAAAAACGCTTGTTGCATTTCCCCCCATGTGCGGATGCTATTGGCCGGGAGTGTAAGAAACCATTGCTTCGCTTTGTCCTTTAGTGAAAATTGGAACAAGCGAAGTTTAACTTCTTCTAACGCAAAGTTATGCCCCCCAATAGTGTTGCAAACTGAAGAAAATTCCGCAAGATGTGTGTAGGGCTCATCGTTAGACCTCCCATTGAAATGAGGAAGTATGTTGATATAATGTGGTTTACAGTCAAACATTCTTCGCTCACAAACAATGGGTGAATCGTTCTCGGTGACGATCGGCCTAAAACGGTCATTTACTCCCCGTGGAGGTTGTTGACGACGATAAGGACCATTGACTTCTTGATCCTCCATTCTTCGGTTATCCCTCCTACCATCTCGTCGATCATTTCTTCTTTCATCTCGCCTCTCATCCCTTCTAACATCTCTTCTATCGTCCCTCCGATATCCACCTGGTTACCCCCTTGATGACCACCTCCCACGAAACGAGGAATCCGGTTAGGGTTAGCATTGTTGTTGTTGTAAAACCCATCATTCCGGTTCCGTTGGTGGTTGTTTCGTGGTTGGCGGTTATTTTCGTAACCGTCATTCCTTCTATTCCCGTAACCATAATCATCCTCCCCAACGTAATTGGCATTTTGATAGCCAAACTCTTCATCTTCGTACTCTCTTGCATTGTAGACATTACCCCTATTAATGTATCCCCAATCTTCATCGTCATCCACTCGATCATCAAAGTAACCTCCATCATCCGAATTTTCTGTATGAATGCTTACATGTTCCGGCGATTGATAACCGGGCACACTATAAGGTTCATCATCAGGGATTGCATTTCTCAAGTCGTCGATGTTGAAAAATGGCTCTTCATTCGCGGGATTGCCGCGATCTCGATTACCTCTACGGTCGGAATTGACATTCCGATCATCAAGGTTGATGGGTAATGAGGCTTGTCGATGAAGGGTTTGTGGTTGGGGTGTTCGTTGAGAGTTATTGGGATTTTGGTTTCGGAAAGGTGGAGTGGGTGGTCTAGCGTTGGTGTTACCACCCGGTTATTCTTGAGGTATGGGTTGAACATTTTGGGCGGGATTGAAATTGCTTCGGTATTGATATTGATTCTGGTTTGGGTTGGAGTTTTGGTTCGCCATTGAATCGGTTTCAATGGTCGGTGTGAGTGGTGGTGTTTGGTTGGTTTGATTAGAAGCAAGCGTTGCTTCTAACCGGCTTGCTAGGTTCCTTCTTGCGACTCTTTCGATTTCCGGTTCGTAGACTAACGGTGAAGTCCTTCCGGAATTCCGCGTATGCATGCACTACCAGTAACCTGCACAAGTAACACACCCCGCGTAACAAGGAAAAAGAAAAAGTGCAAAAAAGAAGCTAAACAATTTAAACAGTTAATCACGCAAATTCAAACAATATCCAAACACAAAGCGCACGCACTCCCCGGCAACGGCGCCAAAATTTGATCGGAGTGTCGCGCTCCGGTCAAAGATAATATTTATAAGCCCAAATTACCCTTAACAATGTGTTAGTGGTAGTAAGGGGTCGAACCACGAAGAGTATGTGGTTTGTGTGTGGATTCGATTGAATTATAAAGAATTGTCACGATTATGAAGCTTACTAGAATAATTTTTGTGTTTTTGTTTAATTGAAGGATATGATTTTAAACTAGATGAATTGATGAAAATGATGAACAACTACTAATTAACAATTGCAAGAAAATTGGTTACTAGAACAATAATAATAAAAAGGAATCACGCCCGGTTTCGGTAGTTGCTAACCTAGGGTTTCTACAAGTTTTAGATTCAACTCAAATGCATTCGATTAACGGATTTAGTGTACCGTGACTTAGGTGCTACTAGCTATCAACATCCCGAAGAACGGACAAAAAGACACTTTGTAATCAACACAAGTAAATCCTTACAACGATAATGCACAATTACATATCACCATTACGTAAAGTCATAACTTTTAACATCGCTCGACAATTCACGAATTCGCAACAAATGTAACACTATTATCAAGAGTTTCAAAAATCAAATACAAATTGTCACTAAGTTGAAACAAGAACAATTCGAAACCCTAAAATTAACAACTACCTACACCGGGGTGAAACCGAGATGATTAGCCGCTCATAGTTGAAGAAGCTTGATCACCGGATGATTGAACATGGATTGAACCATCTTGAAGCTTGAATGATGGAGAAATGGTGAATGGTTAGGGCTTTGGTGAATGATGATGGGTGAAAGATTAATGGTGATGATTAGGGTTTGTATGGATTGGTGATTGTGGAAGATGATGATGATTCGGGTTGTGATTCGGTTTGTGTCTATGATAAGAGATGGAATGGTGGTGTATCTTGGCTCCCAGAACAAGTTCCCCACTCAAAATAATGTGTAACCCCCGAAAATAGGTCAACCAAGCTTTTAAAACTAGTCAAACAACAAGAAAAAGCAAGAATTCGCGATGGGCACCAGGGAGCGGCGTCGCCGACGCCCCTGGCGGCGTCCCCGACGCTGACCAGAACCTCCAAAAGCTGGCGACGGCCTAATCTCCTGTATACGGACACTTTTGGCGACGGTACTTTCTATGGGGCGTCGCCGACGGCCCCCTGGGCGTCGGCGACGGTGCCTATAAACCTCCCTTTTTGTTTTCTTCATAACTTCTTCGTTTTAGCTCCGTTTTACTCACCGTTTTCGCCCACGTACTCGTAATTCAGCCCTCTATCATGCCATCTTCCAATATATTCATTTTAAATCCATTAACATCACCCAAAATACATCCAAACTTCGTGATTAACCCGGTTTTGTTCATTTCACATCCCCGGTTGATCCCGTTTGCTCCCGGTGGCCTGTAAAGCTCCCGAAAAGCCCTTAAACTCCATTAAACCTGCAAAACACAAATCTAATTAAAAGTAGGCTATTCGGAATAAAAAGTCAAGTAAAAACTCAAACTTAGACACAACTGAACACCGTTATTCGACCACGTATTAGTTAACCCTTTCTGAAAACGGCCTCATATTCCTTACAGGAATATGGGTTTGAGAGAACTGCCTGACATCCCCTACAAGGATGTGGGTTTATGAAAACCCGTTTAACTGTTTTGTTTATTTGATTGTCCCCACTGGACGCATGCTTGTTTTGAGAGAAGTGAACTCACCTTGGTTTGCTCGGTAAGACAATTACTTGTTCTCACTTAATCACTCAAAGCCTAGTATGATTATCATAATCAATCAGTTTTGTAATTCTCAATCATACATCATTTATACATATTATGCAAATAATACCACCTTTTGTCATGCAAATTGTAACATTCATTCATGCAACCCAGCACCTTAACACGCATCATAGAGCCATAAAATAGATGTTTGGTTCACATACTATACGTTTACACGATTTATCCAAGTACTGGTTGACAAGTTCCTAACCTTTATCATGCAAATATGTTTTCACAGTAATTCAAAGCATAGTTCTAAAGTACAGCAAGTTGTGTGTGAGGCCCAATAGCACCGGCCCAACTGGGAGTGTGTATCATCATTCTAGTTGTGCGATCCGATTGGGTTGTGCAATCCAATCCAACAGTGTAGTTCAACTCTTCTACGCGGCCCAATCCACTATCACCCGGCCCAGAGTATACATTCAAGTTCAATAGTGCATGTTGGGCTAGGTGCGATCAGGTTAGTACTGGATAGATTCCATGTTTTTAAGTAGTGTATCGAGTGGAATTGTGCGATTCGTATACTCTTGTGCGACCAGCCTTGTGTGACCACTCTTGTGCGACTCAAAGTGCACCAGTGGCCCATCGGCTTGTGCGGCCCAAATATGTAGTGTGTGTGTGGCCCAGGTAGGGTCCATTAGGACTTGTGCGACTAAGGGTGGGCTTGTGCGACTGGCTCCACAACCACACCCTAAATTCTCGCCGTCCATTCCATGATCACGATCAACCACTATTCTATGATTTCCTCAAACTCCTTAATTAACTTTGAACAGTTTCCTCAACCACCTCTCCTAATCACTAACATGCAACATATTGGATCCAGTTTCTATGTAATTGGTTTTAGATTTACATAGCCTTAAACATAATAATAACTTTCAGGAAACCCTAAATTATCCACCACTAACACATACAATTGCTTCCTTTTCTTCCTGTATTCATCGAATTCAACATGATTGATTACCAAGTATATTATAACATTCATGCTACCAATCCCTTAACCATCTATCCTATACAATATCTCATAGCTTCACATATCACACAAAACATGAACACATAACCCATCAAGACAACAACTGCATCATCTTAGAGATGAACACACTAACCTTAGACAAAAGAGATGATACCCAGACGAAGAAGGAAGCTTCGATAAGAATGATGCTGCCGACGGTTAGAGAGAGAGATAGTGCTAGGGTTTGAGTCTTGTACGTGATTACAAATAAGGGAAAAACTACATGTGAGAGGGGGTAGATGCGTATGAATGGTATTTCAATTGGGCTGGGGTTTGGGTTTCACAGGTTTGGGCCGCTAACAATACAATTAGAAGGAGGGGTGTAATGTGCGATTAATTATGTGACAATTAAAATGTAACAGACGTTCTTATTGAAACCAAAATTCATAAAAGCTGCATAATTACAACATATAGCGAATCACGAGTAGAAACGATATCCACAAGAGAACCTCGAAAATTTGAGTTGTCACATCATCCCCTACTTGAAAGAAATTTCGTCCCGAAATTTGATAAGCAATATCAGAGTAGTGAAGTGATATCAGGATAAGTAGATCAAGATGACCGCGAATTTTCCTCGGGTGCCACATCATCCCCAACTTGAAGGGGAATTTTGTCCCGAAATTCACTCGTTGTGCCAGGCTTAGGTTTGTCAGGCTTAGACTTGTCATCAGGGAATAAATGTGGGTACTTGAGCTTCATTTGATCCTCGCATTCGCATGTGAACTCCGGTCCACGCCTTGAGTTCCAACGAACTCTCACGATCGGAATACGGCTGTGCTTACAGACCTTAACTTCCCGGTCCATAATTTCAATTGGTTCTTCAATAAACTGCAGCTTATCATCAATTTTCAGTTCCTGAAACGGCACTACAAGTGTTTCATCTGATAAACACTTCTTCAGCTGAGAAACATGGAACACGTCATGAACGTTACCCAACTCAGCAGGTAACTCGAGCTTATAAGCCACTTTGCCAATTCGCTCCAAAATTTTGAATGGGCCGACATAACGCGGATTGAGCTTGCCGCGTTTCCCAAAACGCACCAGGCCCTTCCAAGGTGAGACCTTCAACATGACACGATCAATAACTTCGAATTCCAAAGGTTTCCTACGCTTATCAGCGTAGCTTTTCTGGCAGTCGTGCGCTGCTGCCATCCTATTCCTGATCTGAACAATCTTTTCTGAAGTTTCCAACACGAGTTCAGGGCCTGTAACTTGGCTGTCACCCACTTCGGCCCAACAGAGAGGTGAACGACATCTTCGTCCGTACAAGGCTTCGAATGGGGCTGCCTGGATGCTGGTGTGATAGCTGTTGTTATAAGAAAACTCTACCAATGGCAAGTGTTTCTCCCAACCCTTGCCAAAATCAATAACACACGCCCGCAACATGTCTTCTAGAGTCTGGATGGTTCGCTCACTTTGACCGTCCGTTTGTGGGTGATAAGCGGTACTCATGCTGAGCTGTGAGCCAAACGATTTGTGCATCAACTGCCACAAATCCGAGATGAAACGCGGGTCGCGGTCAGAGATAATAGAAGTCGGCACCCCATGCCTAGAAACCACTTCCTTGAGATAGACGGCAGCTAGCTGTGAGAACTTATCCGTCTCCTTGATTGCTAGAAAGTGCGCTGACTTCGTGAGTCGATCAACGATCACCCAAATGGTATCATTCCCGCTTTGAGTTCTAGGTAGCCCAGTGACAAAATCCATAGCGATTTGCTCCCATTTCCACATGGGTATTTCTGGTTGTTGAAGCAATCCTGACGGTTTCTGATATTCCACTTTAACCTTCGAGCAAGTCAAACACTTACTTACATAAGTCGCGATGTGAGCTTTCATCTTCGGCCACCAATACATGACTTTGAGATCCTGATACATCTTATCTGAACCTGGGTGAACGGAGTATCTAGACTTGTGTGCTTCATCCATCCCAAGTTCTCTAAGGTTACCGAATACAGGAATCCATACACGCTCCATGAAGTAGAGAATACCATCCGATCTCTTTACAAGTTGTTTATTCATGCCCCTTAAGTATTCTGCTTCAATGTTTTCCTCTTTCAACGCTTCTGTTTGAGCAGCACGGATCTGATCAGGTAGGTTAGAATGAATGGTGAGCTGCAGAGCGCGGACACGCTGTGGTTTCATTTCCTTCCGACTGAGGGCATCCGCTACAACGTTAGCCTTACCCGGATGATACTTGATGGCACAATCATAGTCGTTCAAAAGTTCAGCCCAACGACGCTGACGCATGTTCAATTCCTTCTGGTCGAATATATGCTGAAGGCTCTTGTGGTCGGTATAAATAGTACATTTAGTACCGTACAAGAAATGCCTCCAGATTTTGAGCGCAAACACCACGGCTCCTAACTCCAAGTCCTGTGTCGTATAATTCTTTTCATGGACCTTCAACTGTCGAGAGGAGTAAGCTATGACTTTCTCGCGTTGCATCAACACGCAACCGAGACCTTGAATAGAGGCGTCGCAATATACAACAAGATCTTTGGTACCCTCAGGCAGAGACAAAATCGGTGCACTACAGAGCTTTTGCTTTAGAAGCTGAAAGGCGTCTTCCTGTTTTGTTCCCCAAGAATATACTACACCCTTCTGTGTCAGAGCAGTGAGAGGTTGAGCGATCTTTGAAAACCCCTCAATGAATCTTCGATAGTACCCAGCGAGACCAAGGAATTGTCGCACCTCCGAAGGATTCTTTGGTGCTGCCCAATTCCTGATGAATCAACCTTAGCAGGATCCACGTGTATCCCCATTTTATTAACGATGTGACCGAGGAAGTGTACTTCTCGAATCCAGAAGTCACACTTAGAAAACTTCGGGTAGAGCTGCTCCTTCCTCAGAAGTTCCAAAATAAGGCGCAGAAGCCGTTCGTGGTCCTCCTTGCTCCTGGAATAAATCAGAATGTCGTCGATAAACACAATGACAAAATTGTCAAGGTAAGGTTTGCATACGCGGTTCATGAGATCCATAAATACCGCTGGTGCGTTAGTTAACCCGAATGGCATGACCAGAAACTCGTAATGACCATAACGCGTGCGAAAAGCTATCTTTGGGACATCCTCCTCTTGGACTCTCATCTGATGATAGCCCGATCTTAGATCAATCTTTGAATAGTAGCTCGTCCCTTGCAGCTGGTCGAACAAGTCATCGATGCGAGGTAAGGGGTAACGATTTTTGATCGTCACCTTGTTGAGTTTTCGATAGTCAATACACATGCGAAAGGATCCATCCTTCTTTTTCACAAACAAGACTGGGGCTCCCCAAGGCGAAGAACTGGGTCGAATAAAGCCCTTATCCAACAGCTCCTGAAGCTGATTTGACAACTCTTGCAACTCCCCAGGTGCAAGACGATATGGTGCGCGAGCAATCAGAGCTGCTCCTGGTGTAAGATCAATGTGGAACTCCACCTGACGATGCGGAGGTAAGCCTGGAAGTTCCTCAGGAAAAACGTCAGGAAACTCCCGTACAACTGGTATATCATCGATT
This sequence comes from Helianthus annuus, assembly GCF_002127325.2. Lineage (NCBI taxonomy): Eukaryota > Viridiplantae > Streptophyta > Magnoliopsida > Asterales > Asteraceae > Helianthus > Helianthus annuus. The sequence goes on along the minus strand of NC_035436.2, from coordinate 2,437,068 downwards.
TTCTTCTCCTCATGCTGAGTATCCGTAATAAGTGCAAGAATGGCAGGGTAGCCCTTTCGTAAACACTTCTGGGCTTTCATAGATGAAATGATGTTGACAGCTGCGCCGCTTCGATGACCCTAGACAGATAATAATTCCTCGCTGGGGAGAGGTACACGTACGATCTTCTCCTTACAAAGTATTTCTGCTCCGAGTTTGGACAACCAGTCCATACCAATAACTATATCAAAACTACCAAGAGTGATGGGAAGGAGGTCAATATCAAACACTTGACCTAGAAGATCGAGTTTACACCCTAAATATACATGCGTAGCTTCTATCGTCTTACCATTAGCTAATTCTACCACATGCTTGTTTACAAGAGGCGCATGACCTAACCCTAGCTGACGACTGAATCCCAAAGACACATAACTCCACTCGGCACCAGAGTCGAATAACACAGAAGCAATAATACCATTAACAGAGAACGTACCGGTCACGACGTTGCCATCGTTCCTTGCATCGCCTGCCCCAATCGTGAACGCCCTACTGCGAGCGCCATTCCCACCGTTGTTTCCATTATTGTTATTTCCAGCATTGTTGTTGTTGTTGTTCTGGCGATTACCCCCATTGTTATTGTTGGCATTCTGGTTCAACTGTGGGCAATCCCTCTTGAAATGCCCTTCACCGCCACACTGATAGCATCCCTTTTGATTACCCCGGTTTTACTGGGGTTGCTGCCTTTGCTGCTGCTGTTGGTGGGACTGTTGTTATTGATTAATAAGGTGTGGAGTTCTACAATCTTTCGCCATGTGACCCACTCTGCCACATCGTTGACATGCTCGGCCACACGGGCCATAATGATGGATACCGCACTTGTTACATTTGGTTAGTTTTCCCGCATAAGAGCCCGAAGTTTGGCTGTGACTTTGAATCTGATTGACTGATGATGACTGGCCGAAACTACGATGACTGCTGGTGTCTGGCCGTTTCTGTGACTGAGCGGAATTTGACACCTTATCTGCGTCACCCCAATTACGCTTGTTGTCGTTCGTAGGTGCAGTAACCGTAGTAGTAGTAGCAGTGGGAGTGGTAGTAACAGAGACACGCGGTGGCAACGAACCACTCTCCACATCTTGATCGGTGATCTTGTGAGCCAGACGGACGATCTGAGTATAGTTGTTGAGGTTCGCTGCAGTAACCAAGCCCTTCACTCGAGGAGCTAATCCTTTGATGAACAATTCAATTCTCCGATGTGGAGGTCGGGACAAGTTCGGGCACATGATCGCTAACTCATGTGACCACTTCGCGTATGCCTCAATCTCAGATCCCACCATCTTCAGATCATAATACTCATTCTCTAATTTCTGAATCTCGTCCCGAGGACAATACTCTTCCCTTATCAGTTCTTTAAAATCATCCCATGTAGTGGCATTTGCCACCTCGATGCCCAACAGCTGGACCTGGGCATTCCACCATGTCAGGGCACCATCCTCGAGTGTGCCCGTAGCGTACTTCACTCTGTCCCCAGCAGGACAGTTACACATAGCAAACATAGATTCTGCCTTCTCAAACCATCGTAGGAGTCCTACAGCCCCTTCAGTCCCACTGAAAGTCTGTGGCTTACAATCCATGAACATCTTGAACATACAAGCAGGCGGGTTGTTATGATTTTGATTCACTTGCTGACTTAAAGGCATAAGAAAATACAACATACGAGTAAGAGTTGAATTCATGACACGAAAATAAGGAGTATTTGGCACGCGCCGTACCAGCCTGATAAGCCGCTAGGGTGTCACACCCCTTTCTAAAGCGGAAGCACGAGGTGTGATCATGAAAGGTTTTCATTGCATACGATTGGTAAACATACTACATGCTCATAAAAATAACTTCAAATGCCAAACATTAAATAACTGAAATCATAGTTTAAGTGTTTACACCACAAGACGACATATTGTCTGAAAAGTCTACAATTTTATTCAACAATAAACATAAACGACATCCAAGAGCATGAGTAAGACCGCACACATCCACTTTAGTCACCTGAAATACATGTGAGTTTTTGGAAAACGTCAACATAATGTTGGTGTGAATTCATGCAGTGTTTGTATTGAACATTTAAATACGTGAATGAAAACATGGTATGTGACTTGTAGAATGTATCTGTAACTGAGCACCATGAATGTTTGAATGTAACTTGTAAAACATATCTGTAACTGAGTACTATGAATGTTTGTAATATGAGATCGCTAGTGGTTTGCAAGGCCACTAACATGTGTCACGACATAGGAAGCCACCAAACCTAGGCATTTTTGTCGACTTTGACTGAGACACAGAAGCATTCATTGGTAGAAGTAGGCCAAGAGTGGGGTTGCCTGAAACCCATTAGATCTAACCTTTTGTTCCGCGGTCTGAATGTATACGTTGATTAATGGTGCTTATGGTACCCTATTCGGGACATGATCTAGAATGTTTTTCCGTAGTTTTTGTATCCATCATACCATTTGTAAATATTGTAACATTTGTAACATGTATTTCACCCCCGAAGTTATAAAACCAAAAACAGTTAAAGAAAAGGGGGAGCATGAACTCACAAGTACAAGTCACCTTCTTTTATGTATGTATTCTTTGTGTGTTAAAAATAATTTATATTTTTAACTATGTGTCTTACTAATATTATTTTCTCAAAAATAAATATAAGTATCTTGTATTTTTCACCCGAATTATGTATTTTGTCCAAATCTTCATTTCAAGTTCATAACTTGTCCAAGTTATTTATTCTATCGAGTAACATATTTTCATAAATATATTTTCTTGTATTTGTCTAAGCATGTTGTATGTGTATTTTGTATTTCTACTCCTTGGGAGTACTTAGTGTATTTTCAAGTCCTAATACACTATCACGTATAACACATACTACATACACTTAGCACAAAATTTGGTGACCAATAAATATATATATTTTTCTAAAAAATATACAGACTTAATATCAATTTTAATCTTGAAGAAATCATCATTTCTTAACACAGAAAATTTGGGAAACCTTGGTAAATGTTTGTTTTTTTTAGAAATATTTTTAGGGAATAAGTTTCTCAAAAACCTATATTTTTCTAAGTGTCAAAATTTATAAAAATTTTGACATAGTTTCCCCTAAAAATGGAGGTTTCCCATATTTTCAAAACATCTGTTTATTTTCTTTTAAATCATCATCAAACATCAACAATTTATTCAACACTTAACAGTGCCAAAATCATGTAAATCACACTATATCATGAACTTGAAGTGTTTGTAAAATCTTGTAGTAACTTACCATGTTACTTAGTAGGTTTAGTTACCCTTAAAAACATGGTTATTTGTTTGTAAATAACCTTATTAAAAGATTTGGTTCTTTACAACTTGTAGGATGATTTTTCTAAGAATATTTCTTTTGTATTTTTCTTGTTACACACATGTTTCTAGTCTTGTTTCAACACTAAAAATATAGTTAGTTTATTTAGAAACCATGGCTTTGTAGATCTCATAAATAAACTTGGTTTCTTGAGAAAATCATTGGGGAAATAATGTATTTACAAGATTTGTATTTGGTTTAAATCATTTTTACATATGAAAATCACTTTCTTCATTCAAGTTCATGAAGACATAAAGTATGATGATCTTGGTCTTTCACAAGATCACTTTCTTTAACTTACTAGATCATGTGTTTAATCACAATCTAGTAGCTTTCCATATGATGTCTAACATCACTAACACTAATAATCAATCAACAAGAAGCAATTCAACACAACCAACATATATTCCTATGTATTTAAGCTTATGTTAAAGATTCATGTTCATATTCTTTAGTGTTCTTGTGTTTAAAAATATTCATCATCTTTTATCATCAAAATACGAAGAAATAAGAGCTCATGAGGGCTTAACACTAGCAACAAGGCTAGGGAAGAATACTAGGACTTGAAGATGACAAAATGGTCGGATAAAAGCAAATGGAAAAGGTTCTTCAAGATCCACAAGCTCCACACTTTGTTAATCACCTTCTTGCACCATGTAACTAGCTTGGAATGGATGGATGGTGGTTGTATGGTGGTGGTGGTGGTGGTGGCGGCACTATTTGGGCCGAGAGGAAGAGAGAGAGTATGAGGGAGTGGGGTTAACTTGTGAAGTGAGAGAATGGAATGATTTTGTGATATTGTAAACCATACTTATAGAGATTTCCTTCAATATCTTGGCAACACAATCAAGCAACAATCTAATAAAATATGAGATAATATCTAGTGGGATTTGGTGGTGGGGTCCTCCCCTTTGGGCCGTAAGTTTCATATGGGGGGGGGGGGTTAATTGCAATATTTACATATCTCAAAGAAATCAAGGAAATATCATGTGAATCCAAAAGAAATCTATGAAAGATCTAGTAAGATTTTAAGGGATCTTGGCAAGATTGGCAAATATTTGGTGGGGGCCACCCCTTCATGACCGTAGATAATAATGGGGGGGGGGAGTGTAACTTTTAATTCCTATGCACATAATAAGTTAGTTTCAAGTGTAAAGTCTAGGGACTTGATGTGTTATTTTGTTATAAGGGGTGTTATGGTATTCGGGGACCATAACTAGCTCAGAAATATTAAAACAATGCTTCTAATAATATTTCAATGTTCCGGGTAATGTCCGGTTGTTCGGTTAAATACCGGTTCGTTAAAGTGCTAAATTGCACCGTTTAGTGTCCTTTAAGTATCCTTTTGTAACCCTTTTAATTCCCAACACTTAGGAGGGTAATCTGGATAATAAAACATGAATTCTGCACAATATTTATGTGTTGAAAAGCTGATTATAGCTGAATTTTGTAAAATTCTGCACTTAAAGTGCGTTTCGGGTGCTTTTTAGTGCATTTTTTTAGCTTCCGGAATGTTTATATGTTAACCCTTGTATGTACTCTTGGGTTTTTGTGTATTCTTGACGTTGGACCTACACTTAGGCCCCAATTCTAGTGTCTGACTGTTTTTTTGCAGAACTGTTGACCAAATGTGTCTTACCGGTGAGTTTACTAGTATTTTTTTTGACGCAACGCAGTTCATCAATGCATAAAGCAATATCTTGTAGTATGAAACATGCATGAATTCACTTGTATAGTATGTAATCAGAAAATGTTGACATTTAAGCACATAGTTGCAGTCATTAAATAATAATTAGAATGTACGGAAATTACCAGTTTTGTGCCAGTTGTCACAGTCTCCCCCCGTTAAAAGAATTTCGTCCCGAAATTCAGGCTGCGCTAACTCTCGCAGGAGTCTTCTTGAACAGGTGGGGGGTACTTTTCTTTAAACTGGTCTTCACTTTCCCATGTGTACTCGGGTCCGTGCCTAGAGTTCCAACGTACTTTGACAAGCTTGACAGTATTCCTCCTAGTCTTGTTGACCTTCCAGTCTATAACCTCGACGGGTTGTTCTGTAAATCGGAGGGTGTCATCAATATGCACTTCATCTGCAGGGATGATCACGTTTTCTTGTGTTGGACTCTTCTTGAGGTTGGATACATGGAACGTATCATGTACTCTATTAAGTTCTTCCGGTAATTCTAACTTATATGCCACGGTACCAATTCTTTCCAAAATCTTGAATGGTCCGATGTATCGTGGATTCAGCTTTCCACGTTTTCCAAATCTTACTACGCCCTTCCAAGGTGAGACCTTTAGCAAAACTTTGTCTCCTACCTCGAATTCTAATGGTTTTCGTCTTCGATCAGCGTAGCTCTTTTGTCGATCTCGAGCCGCCTTAATGCGCTCTCGGATCTGCATGATTTTGTCGGTTGTCTCTTGTACAAGTTCAGGACCAACCATTCTTTTGTCTCCAGCGTCTGCCCAACATAAAGGCGAGCGGCACTTGTGGCCATACAGAGCTTTGAACGGTGCGGCTTTTATGCTTGTATGATAACTGTTATTGTAGGAAAACTCAACTAAAGGTAGATGAGTATCCCAGCTGCCGCCTAGGTCCATGACACATGCGCGAAGCATATCTTCTAGCGTTTATATAGTCCGTTCGCTCTGGCCGTCTGTTTGTGGATGGAATACCGTGCTTAGATCTAGTTGAGATCCAAAGGCTTCCTGAAAGGATTGCCAGATTCTTGAGACAAAGCGTCCATCTCTGTCTGAAATGATTGAGATAGGCACTCCATGACGTGCCACAATTTCCTTTAAGTATATCTCAGCAAGCTTTCCTGTGCTGTCTTTTTCTCGGATCGGTAGGAAGTGCGCAGACTTCGTTAACCGATTGACTATCACCCATATCATATCGTGCCCTCTCGGGGTCCTGGGTAATTTCGTTATGAAGTCCATCGAGATTTGCTCCCACTTCCACATGGGTATCTCTGGTTGTTGTAGTAGGCCAGACGGTTTCTGATATTCGGCCTTAACCTTAGCACAGGTTAGGCATTTTCCAACATAAACAGCAACATCACTTTTGAGTCTCGGCCACCAATAGTATTCTTTCAAGTCTTGATACATCTTGTCCGCTCCTGGATGGATCGAGTATCTCGATTTGTGTGCTTCTTCAAGGATGACTTCTCGAATGTTGCCATAGAGCGGAACCCAAATACGTTTCTTAAAGTATAAGGTTCCCTCTTCATTTGGCACCATATATTTCAACATACCCCGGAGGTATTCAGCTTTACGGTTTTCTCCCTTAAGGGCTTCTTGTTGTGCGTCATGAATGCGTGCAGTGAGGTTCGTTCGAATAGTCATTTCCAATGCTCGAACCCTTAGGGTCTTAACCCTTTCTTTTCGACTTAGCGCGTTTGCTACAACGTTTGCTTTTCCAGGATGGTACTTAATCTCACAGTCATAATCGTTTAGCAGCTCGACCCATCGTCGCTGACGCATGTTTAATTCCTTCTAATCAAATATGTGTTGTAGGCTTTTGTGATCTGTGAAGATTGTACATCGAGTACCATATAAATAATGTCGCCAGATCTTCAAGGCGAATACCACCGTACCTAGTTCCAAGTCGTGCATGGTGTAGTTTCTTTCATGTACCTTCAATTGTCTTGAAGCATACGCAATGACTTTCTGGCGTTGCATGAGCACGCAACCTAAACCTTGTCGTGAAGCGTCGCAGTATACCACGAAGTCTTCGGTGCCTTCGGGTAAGGATAGTATTGGTGCATCGCATAGCTTATTTTTGAGTAGTTGGAAGGCTTCTTCCTGCTTGTCACCCCAGTCGTACTTCTTGTCTTTCTGCGTAAGGGTAGTTAGCGGTTGAGCTATCTTTGAGAAATTCTCGATGAATCATCGGTAATAGCCCGCTAAGCCCAAAAATTGACGAACTTCAGTTGGGATTTTGGGGGCTTCCCAATTCTTTATGGCTTCTATCTTGGATGGGTCTACATGAATGCCTTTCTCGTTCACAACATGACCAAGAAACTGTACTTCGCGAATCCAGAATTCGCACTTTGAAAACTTTGCATAAAGTTTCTCTTTCTTCAGTAGTTCCAAAATGGTTCTGAGATGTTGCTCGTGCTCTTCTCTCGTCCGCGAGTAAATCAGGATATCATCGATAAATACAATCACAAATTTATCGAGATATGGTTTGCATACGCGGTTCATTAGATCCATAAATACCGCTGGCGCGTTCGTCAGTCCGAATGGCATCACAAGGAATTCGTAATGCCCATAACGTGTTCTGAATGCATTCTTTGGTACGCTTTCCTCTTGTATCCTTAACTGATGGTATCCAGATCGAAGATCGATCTTGGAATAGTAGCTCGATCCTTGCAACTGATCAAATAAGTCATCAATCCTCGGTAGCGGGTACCGATTCTTGATTGTGAGCTTGTTCAGTTCTCTGTAATCGATACCCATCCGCAGAGTTCCATCCTTCTTTACGAACAATACTGGAGCTCCCCAAGGTGAGAAGCTTGGCCTTATGAATCCTTTATCCAACAACTCCTGGAGTTGTGTAGATAATTCTTGCATTTCGGATGGTGCAAGCCGATAGGGTGCCTTGGCTACAGGAGCGGCTCCTGGAACCAAGTCTATACGGAATTCGACTTGTCGTTGCGGAGGTAGTCTTGGAAGATCTTCGGGAAAAACATCAGGGATGTTAGTGCATGCGTCTGTCGACTTCGTCTTGTATCGAGTCTTGTAACAAGAATGTTAGATCAGGGCACGTAGTTCGAGATATAAGTAATTCCGCTTGAATTGAACATACTTGTAATTCCGTGCGGAATTAGATTCCGCTTGGAATCTAATCTCGCTTGGAACATGTTCAAGCGGAATTAACCTCCTATAAATACCATTCAAGCGAAATCATTTGTAACAATTCCGGTTTCAGTGCCGAACTGCTGCCGAAGTGTCGTCTCGCTGTAAATTGTCATCAAATCAATAAAATCGGTAGTTAACGAGTGTATCTTGCTGAATTAACCTCAATACGATTGTTTCTTCCTTTCGTATTGAGCATAAACTCTTCTGAACGACTCGTCCGAGTCCGTAATCGATCCTACAAGTGGTATCAGAGCTCAGGAGGAAGAGTTCATACCAATTCAGCTGCAAATTCTGATTTCTACACCTTCTTTTTCAAATTAAACTTGATTTCATGGTCAAAATGTCTTGAATTTTTCACATCATATGCGCATTTGTGTATTAACAAACCCTAGAAAGTTTCAGAACTAAAAACGGCTTAAAACTTGATCAATTTGACTAATTTCGCTTCGAGAAGATGACATCAGCATAATTCCGCACGAAACTAGGGGATAATTTCGTTTGAAAGGTTAATTCCGTTCGAAAGTTCACACGAAATTAGTTAATTCCGTTCCAGATTGTGATTCCGTTTGGGCAGTTTCAAACGAAATTAGTGATTTCGTTTAAGTTGGCTAACTCCATTTGGTAATCTCGCACGAAATTAGAATTCTGTTTGAAAGAGTGTAAATTTCAAACGAAATTAGGGTAATTTCGTTTCAAAGATAATTTCGCTTGAAAGTAAGTTCCATTTGAAGTAATTTCGTTTGAACTGTGTAATTCCGTTTGAAGGGGATTCCGTGTGAAAGCTAATCTCGTTTGAACAGAACTGTTTGTGATATTTTTGAAATACCGAAACATGGAAGAGGAATTTTATAACGCCTTTGCTACCCCGATTACTGTTACTCAGCAGACAATGTTGGAAAATGAAACGGGGACAATGCAAAAACCGCTTAAGCTCATGAACATTGAGGAGTATAAAGGTTGGGAAGGACGTTTTGAAAACTGGGTTCAAGCAAATTATTTAGATGCTTGGGAATGCGTTGAGACGAAATATGTTAGACCGACGAATGACGATGAAGAGGAGATTGCAATCAAAGATATGAGTGCTGATGATAAAAAGAAATACAAAAATGAAAAAATGATGTTAAGTCTTCTACAACAAGCTGTGAAAGAAGATATCTTGGTTTCATTGCAACATAATGGAAGTGCTTATTCGATTTGGAAAGCTTTAAAATCAAAGTTTGTTGGAAGTCAAGAGATGGTTAAAAACAAAAAGTCACTTTTGAAGAAAGAGTTTGATCTGTTTCTGGTTTGAAAAATGAAAGCACAAAGCAAATTATTGAACGATATTGCAATTTGTTGATGAACATGAAGAGATTGAGCATCACTAAAGATAATGAGGAGTTGATTGAAAAGCTAGCTGATGCGTTGCCACACGAGACTTGGGGCACATGTCTCATGATGTTAAGGAACAAGAAAGGGTTTAGCAGTCTGACACTAAGCAAGTTCATTGAAAAGATTGAGGCTCAAGAGATGGAACAGAGAAAAATCTCAAGAATGAAAGATTTTGACGGTGAACAAGACATTGGTCTTTATTACAAAGGTGGTGTAAGTGATAAAACCACTAATATGTCACCAAAAGTTGAAACTGCTTTCAATGCAAAGAATTCATCAGGAAGTTCATCCAAAGGATCAAACAGCAATACAAGTTTTTCATCATATCCATCATTTGATCCAAACTTTTCAGCAACCAAGAATGGAAAGAAATTACAATGCAACATTGTTTTGAATCTTGAGAATGATCAGGATTACTCAGAAGAAGTTGCAAAAAGTCACATGTCTTTGTTGGGGACTGTGTTTGTAACACCTCGAATTTTTGTGTCCAATGATGTGTTAACACGTGTCATTTGTTTACACGTGGCATTGATATTAAATAAAGGACTAATATTGACAATCCTTGAAAGTATATAAATTCGAGGGTTATAAATGTCAAACAAGGGTAAATATACTGTATAGTAACCCTAAGTGGTGCTTGTACCCTCAAACGAATAAATCATGGATCGTACGGAAGCGAAACGCGGAAGAAAGTGAGAGATTACAAGCTACAGGGGTTAACTGTGTCAACATGTTTAATTATACCTCTGAGTGACCCTTTAACGCTCCCGAGGCTTTGTAACAGTATTATACGCTCACTAGAATACACTGTATAAATTCCGCGAAGTTCCGTGTTAAAACGAGAAAGTTATGGTCGAATTCGTATGAGAAGGGTTAAAAGCCTCAACAATGAAAGTTAACGCTTTCCGAATAATTAATAAACTAACCGGGGACTTAACAATGCGGGTAAATAACTCGAGGCCCTTAGTTGTAAATAATCGAGGGCCAAATCGCAAAGTTACCCCTTCAAAACCGAAAGGTCAGGTTAATAATTACGAAAGATTTCGTTATTAATTACCAGGATTTCGTCATGATTACAAAAGATTTAAAAAACCTGAAAATCTAACTTCTCGCGACCCGCGTTATGTTCTGGGTTAAGTGAAGGCGGGCCGCGAGCCCCCTAAGATACGCGCCTGATTTTTAAACATCAGGCGGCCCGCGTACAAAATGCATGGATCCTCCATGCGGGCCGCGTGGGACGCCCAGATGCAGAAACTTTGGATTTTCATGCCTTTTGAGCTAGTGAACGATCAAACAACCAATAAATGAGGCATGGGCGCCCCCTACTCGACCCATAGCACCATGGGACACCTGCCCATCATCCATGATCAGTGTAGACCAATGTGTAATGATCTAGAGGCATGTTGAGCACTATAAATAGGCATGTTATGTGCATAAGTGAACTCACACCTCAAACACTCATCTCTGATCATTTCTAAGGCTCTCAAGTGCTCTTCTCTTGTTCTGAAACTTACTACAAGTCTCTGTAAGTATACCATACCTTCCATAGTTCTGTCTTTGCTTAGTTTAGCTTATAAACCACGCTAACTAGGTCAAATGTCGAGTCAAACGTGCACACAAAAAGTCAACAGGAAGCTATATTAGCGATTCTTGTATAAATTGTAATGCAGATGATATGAAACCTGTTTTGACACTTATAAAACATGATATTAAGTATATAAACTTGTCTACGCTCGTTTGAATCGACCATTTGCTATATTGACCCGGTTCGGAGCCGAATGTCGCAAAAGTTTGACTTTTGCATTGACTTCAGTTCTGACCCGTTTTAGTGAGGTATAGATATGCCTTAGGACTCTCTTAGGACCAGGTTACATGATGGTATAACCTTCTGTGACCGGTTCATTGTTTGTCCGAATCTTTTACGCATTTCCGTTAATCGCCTAAAAGTTGACCGTAACGGCCTTTTTAAAATAAAACGAGTATTTCGGACGCGTGAACGGACCATAACCTTGCTTACTAAATTATAAGCATGTCCTTAAAGTTTCACGTCAATCCGAGGTTTAGAATGAGAGTTATGCTAAAAAGCGCAATTAAAGTAAATTTTTGTGATAAACGGCGCAATTAGCAAAACGCCTATCTAAACCAAGATTTCGTCACCAAAACTTTTACACACTGTTGTAAAATAATATTTTTGGAATTTTAAAGATTTTTAATAATTTTTACCTTGCTCATAACCTGCGGTTATGGCTACGGTTCGGTAAACACCGAATATGCCCTTTTCGGCCAAAACTTGAGTTCTACAAGGTCTTTTGACCCGATTCCAGTTGCTACTGATTTTAAATAATAAATAAAGTATTTTAAACTTTATAAACTATTCGGGAAACTCAGATTTTCTGTAGAACTCGAAAAGCTCTTTAAAAATCTTTAAAATGACCGAAAAACCCCTACGGGGCATAACATTAACTTAAACTCGTTACGGGCATCACGGAAGGTATCCTACTGATACCACAACCTCTTTTAGGCATATTAACTTAGGAAACAAGCGTAGGACTCCTACGGTTATCCGTTGCGCCTATTGCGCGCACGATTCGGCTTATGAAACTAGTTTTCATAAATTAGCCGATATGGGTCAAACCATATTATTTTGACCCCGAAATCCAGAGTGTGAACCTTAAACCCATATAAAACAAGTCTCTGAACTTGTTGGGTCAGAATCACACTCCATTCTCGGTTTTCGCCTTTTCACGCGATTAAACCGTATTTATATTTCGGAACCAACCGGTCTAGGCTACGGCCAATATAAAGACCCGTTAGGATTCTAATAGGTTAATTAAAACCTTCGTTCCAGAATAGGAGCCCCAGTAAAAGCTATCTGTGACGTGACCCATTAAGGAATATACTTGCAAAGGTAAATACTTTAACTTATTTTCCGTTATACGGGCTTGGGATACGGTATATTAATACCGCTTGATTGAGCATCATATCTTCCATCGCTTAGGTGGTTAATTGAATAATGTGATCGGCTCATTTAAACAGTCTTGTTACTTAAAAGCCTTTGGGGGGTTAATGACCGTTGTCCCGGATATCCTTGGCATCATTTTACGAAATGGCCACGACCTCGACATCCCGGTGTAGGCGTACACCCGGTATATTATGTCGACATTATTATTATTAAAAGACGTAGCCGTTGGTTTTTACACTACGGTTTTACGCAATGTGGTGTGTCTATTAATCTTTAACCCGGACAGGATCCGGGCTACTGAACGCATAAAAGGACATGTAATTCGTTCACAAGATTTTAATAATTTTCCCAAGTTATAAAAGAGTTTGTGCCTCGTGCATTCAAATCAATTTTAATAAACATTTTCAAATGTGTCAGTTGAACGTATTTACCAGTGTAAACTGACGTATTTTCCCCAAAAGATTAAGTGCAGGTACTACACGAAATTTGGCTGGTAATAGCTTCCTAGCATCACGAATAGTCTCGCAAACTTGATGCTGTATCTGACTGAACAATACTTTATTTTATTTATGATCCCCTGTGGATACAATTCGACTTCTGTAATACACTTCATATTACATTTAAAAGGTTGAATTATATTTATCTTTATGCTTCCGCTGTGCATTCATATAATTGTGTGGTTTGACTATATTGTTGCCAACTACGTCACGGTAATCCCCCACCGGGCCCACCGGTGATACACGTGGAAATCGGGGTGTGACAGGTTGGTATCAGAGCCAACATTGAGTGAATTAAACACTATCCTAACGTGTTTAATCTCAATGACACAATTGCACATACTTGAGTCTAGACTAGAACTTAGGACAAATTCGAATTGTTATTCCAATTTTGTCTTTTCTTTTATTATTGGTATTTAAAGTTTTATAAAGCAGGAAATATGCCGCCAGTGATATTCCGAGGAAGAGGAAGGGGAAGAAGAGGCAGAGGAGAGATCGTTACTCATCACGATCACGAAGCCGGGCCTTCAGGTACGCGAGCTCCTTCGACTACAAGGAGTGAAGAACCGCAGAGGCGAAGAGACCTGTATGAACCTGCGAGGCATTCCACCTCGCACAGCTTGACGCCATCATACCGGCACTCATTCGGGCCAAATTCAGAGAATGATCCCAACAACCCGCAACCCTCCTTCATCCCTCTACAGCGTTCGGTATCGCACCGAAATTTTGACGACCCTACTCCATACTTCAGAGGTCAGTTTAATCCAGCTGACTACATCCAGGAACCTTCAGGTTTTGTTCCACTAGGGCCACAAGATCACTTCTCCGAAGATCATATGGACGAAGATACTGATCCGACAGAACCTGCTCGTGGTACGCCCACGCATCCAATAGAAGTCTCTGATGGGTCATCCTTCCATGGCACACCCTATCAGGGACCTGATAGCTTTCAAGCGTTGTTCGACCGACATGAGTGGTACTACACGCCACCTCAGCAGACATCACAACAACCGCGACATCCGCAGGATCCCTCCGAGGATTCACGCTTCGTGGCAGTTACGCCACCACCTCCGCCACCGGTACAACCAGTAATGCCTGATCCGCAAAGGCGTAGGAGGACAAATGCTCGTATGTCCACACGAGGAGGAGGAAATTTCCACTTCAGCACCCCTCGACACTCTAGTAGTAGCCACTATCCGCCACTACAAGAAGAAGGACCTTCAAGTCCTATACAGGAGGCGAACTCCGCACCAGCCGCACCAAATTCGCCACCATTTGGGTATGACCAACCCATACCTGCTTACACGGGTCCAACGGCTTACAACCCGTTCGAACCGTCATCACAAGCACATTACAACTACAATTATGAGAACGACCCATATGTGGTGTCGGCCAGGTATAATGCACGATATCCCGACGGAGCTCATGGGAACATGGGAGCACCGGACTACTCAGCTCATGGGTATCCAATACCTCCCAGACCTCCAGTTCCGCAACAAGCGCCACAACCACGTTTCTCTCCTCCTGAGCATGAAGAGATACTCCACCGACTGGATCGTGTGGAGAGAGAGTTCGAGGAAGAGAAAAAGAGCCACCGAGGATTTCTCAAAGGCTTGGCGAACCTACTAAAGGGCAAAAAGAAGAAACGTGACCACTAGCCCTTAATAGTTATACTAATGTAATTTCTACTTTGAAAGAAGTCCCTGCGTGGACATTTATCGTATTTCAGTCCCTACGTGGACTTATCTTTTAGTCCTTGCATGGACACTTATCTGGTATTAGTCCCTGCGTGGATTTGTCACTTATTTTAAACCTCTATGTAGGTATGTACTATTTAAAAGTCCCGTTTAGGGCAGTGTGTAATCGTATTAAAATTATGGAATGTTATATTATGAATTTCATTTTTTGCTATCACTATATAGGAAATAAATCAAAACCATTCC
Source organism: Helianthus annuus (assembly GCF_002127325.2). Taxonomy (NCBI): domain Eukaryota; kingdom Viridiplantae; phylum Streptophyta; class Magnoliopsida; order Asterales; family Asteraceae; genus Helianthus; species Helianthus annuus. The sequence continues at coordinate 2,422,068 of NC_035436.2, read as the reverse complement.
TTTTAAATTGATCTGCCTAAATAAAGAATCTTAAGAGTGAAACCTAGCCTGGTATCTTTTAAGATCCGGCCAAGATGGTACGACCTAATTAAAAGATTCAGATTCCCTGTTAACCTCTGCAAGCATGTTGACGATCATGGCAGATGTGATTCGTTAAAATCACACACGTCATTCTTATACAATAATCCTTTAAAGGATTTCAAAGACCCAATTAAATGATTTATAAATCATGGGCAAAAATCACCAATGAAGGTGATCAAATTATCAAACATCCACTAGTGATGTAGTGCCTACGGGCCAACCTTATTAAACATCCATTAGCGATGTAGTGCCTACGGGCCGACCTTGTTAGTACATCCATTAGCGATGTAGTGCCTACGGGCCGACCTTGTTAATACATCCATTAGTGGTGTAGTGCCTATGGGCCATAATAATTATCTTATAAGGACAAAAGACAGTGGTAGTTTATGACTCCCTGTCAGAAAGGGGTAAAATAACTACGGTTCAAACCTCTATGGCTTTGATTCTCTGAAATCTCGGCTAATATTATAAAACATCCTCGTGATTAGGCTTTATGCCGCCAATATTATTGTTATAGCTAAAATAGGATCTATTCAAATCCTAAAACTAAGTGAGTAATAAGTTAATCAGATATGGTCTCTGTTACCATGATTAACAAAATTGTCATAAAAGACAACTCCATAATAAACTCCTGAATAAAATTTTGTTATCTTCTGTAACAGATTCAAGTTACAATGGCGGATCCCAACGGAGAAAACAGCCATACAAATGAAGATGACTACGACAATGCGCAAGTGCATCTGACAGGCGCACAGTTAAAGGCTCTGATTGACAACGCTGTTCAGGCAGCTCTGGATCGTCAATACACTGAGTCTCATAGCAGAACCGTATCAAAACCACCCTCCAAACCAAAGTCACAATCCAAACCACTCTCCAAACCCAAGAAAGATGACGATAATCACTCGTTCGCTGAGAATAGTATTTGTCGTGAACGAGAATATACTGATGCGTCCGGTGCCAAGGGCTGCACCTACAAGTACTTCGTGTCTTGTAAGCCCCGGGAATTCACAGGGGAGAAGGGTGCTGTGGATTGTATCACCTGGCTGGATGAGATGGACACTATTGTGGACATCAGTGGGTGTGCGGAGAAGGATGTGGTGAAGTTTGTGTCACAATCATTTAAGGGCGAGGCCCTAGCATGGTGGAGAGCGTTGGTACAGGCATCCGGTAAGTCTGCTCTATACAAGATGACATGGGAGGAATTTATTGCTCTCATTAAGGAAAACCACTGTCCTCAGCATGAGGTAGAGAAGATCGAGTCTGATTTTGTGTCACTGGTGATGACAAACCTGGACTGCCAGGCCTATTTGACGAGCTTCAATATGATGTCTCGCCTGGTCCCGTACCTTGTGACACCAGAGTCCAGGAGAATCGCCCGTTTCATTGGGGGCTTAGAGCCTGCGATAAAGGCTAGTGTGAAGGCCTCTCGGCCGACGACCTTCAGGTCAGTAACTGACCTCTCCTTGTCTCTCACTTTAGATGCTGTCCGTCTGAGGACGCTAAGGAGCAAGGAGGCGGAAAAGAGGAAACGTGAGGACGACACCTCACGAAGGTCAGGAAAGAAACACCGTGGAAACGGTGATGGCAAGAGAGGGGCTGAAGCAAAGAAAGATGGGCAACAGTCAAGAGAAAGACCCAAATGCAAGATCTGCCAGAAACCCCACTCTGGAAAATGCAGGTTTGGGTCGAATTCACAGTCCCAGCCAAAGTCTTTTGCCTGTGGACTATGCAAGTCCAAGGACCATAAGACGGTGGACTGCAAGAAAATCAAGGATGCAACATGCTATGGTTGCAACGAAAAGGGGCATATCAAGAGTAACTGTCCTAAGAATGCCAGGAAACCGGAAGAGAACAAGAAGACGAATGCGAGTGTCTTCCGTATGGATGCAAAGGAGGCTGTGCTGAACGACAATGTACTTACAGGTACTTTTCTCGTAAATAATATATTTGCAAGAGTACTCTTCGATTCAGGCGCTGATAAATCCTTTGTAGACCAAAAATTTTGCAAACTATTAAATATGCCTATCAGAACCCTAGATGTGAAATACGAGGTAGAGTTAGCAGACGGCACGATAGAAACCGTCTCCACTGTTCTAGAGGGATGTGAAATGTCCATTAAGAACCACTCTTTTCCTCTATCTCTACTTCCCTTCAAACTGGCGGGTTTTGACATTGTTCTGGGCATGGACTGGTTATCCCGCAATCAGGCCCAAATCATTTGCAACAGAAGGCATATAGTGCTAAAAACTCCGAGTGGTGAATCGCTTACCATTCGAGGTGACACGCAGTATGGATTACCCGAGGACGTATCTATGCTCAAGGCTTCTAGATGCTTGAACAGAGGCTGTGTCATTTACATGGCTCAAGTGATAATTGAAGAGCCCAAGCCAAAGATAGAGGATCTTCCCGTTATTTCTGAATATCCCGAGGTTTTCCCCGAAGAACTACCTGGTTTACCACCAGATAGACAAGTGGAATTCAGAATAGATATCATTCCTGGAGCAGCTCCCATAGCTAGAGCGCCCTACCGGCTAGCTCCTACTGAAATGAAGGAACTAAGAACCCAGTTGGATGAACTGTTGGCAAAAGGTTTTATCAGACCTAGTTCATCTCCCTGGGGAGCACCTGTCCTATTTGTAAAGAAGAAGGACGGATCGATGCGCTTGTGCATCGATTATCGTGGGCTAAATAAAGTTACCATAAAGAATAGATATCCTTTACCAAGGATCGACGATCTGTTCGATCAGCTGCAAGGAGCGAGCTACTTTTCGAAGATCGACTTAAGGTCGGGCTATCATCAGCTAAAGGTCAGAGATGAAGACATGCACAAGACATCATTTAGGACTCGCTACGGTCATTACGAGTTCCTAGTGATGCCTTTTGGGCTCACAAATGCACCGGCTGCGTTCATGGATCTCATGAATCGCGTCTGCAAGCCGTACTTGGACAAATTTGTCATAGTCTTCATCGACGATATCCTCATATATTCAAAGAACCAAGCTGACCACGAGAAACACCTCCGTTGTATCCTCGAATTACTACAGCGTGAGAAACTCTATGCCAAATTCTCTAAATGCGAATTCTGGCTACGAGAGGTTCAATTTTTGGGTCACGTTGTAAGTGAGCGTGGTATCCAGGTGGATCCCGCTAAGGTGGAGGCAGTCATGAACTGGCAAGAGCCAAAGACGCCTACCGAAATTCGTAGTTTCCTGGGGTTAGCAGGATACTACAGGAGATTTATTGAGAATTTTTCGAGGATTGCTGCGCCCTTAATTCCCTAACCAAGAAGAAAGAAAAGTTCATTTGGGGCCCAAAGCAGCAAGAATCCTTCGAAATCCTGAAGCAAAAGCTGAGCAACGCACCTGTGTTGACCTTACCTGAGGGTACAGAAGAATTCGTAGTTTACTGCGATGCATCACACACAGGCATGGGGTGTGTGCTTATGCAGAAGGGCAAGGTTATTGCCTACGCTTCACGACAATTAAAGGTGCACGAAAAGAATTACACCACCCATGACTTGGAGTTGGGTGCCGTTGTATTTGCACTAAAATTGTGGAGGCATTACCTCTATGGCATTAAATTTGTGATTTATTCTGATCACAAAAGCCTTCAACATCTGTTCAACCAGAAGGAGTTGAACATGAGGCAACGCCGTTGGATGGAAACATTGAATGATTATGATTGTGAGATCAGGTACCATCCCGGCAAAGCGAATGTAGTCGCTGATGCCCTGAGCAGGAAAGAAAGGGTAAAACCTATTCGAATCAATGCCAAGAGCATTAAAATCAAGAACAATTTGATTGAGAGGATATTAGCTGCACAGCGAGAGGCTGTGTTGGAAGCTAATTATCCTAAGGAAAAGTTAGGAGTAACTGAAGAACAATTGACTCTTAGCAAGGATGGAATCCTTAGATTAAACGGACGAATATGGGTTCCGATTTATGGGGGACTACGAGATGTTATCCTCCAGGAAGCCAATAGTTCCAAATATTCTGTCCATCCCGGAGCGGATAAAATGTATCAAGACTTAAGGGCAAACTATTGGTGCATAGGCTTGAAAAATTCTGTAGCCGCCCGTGTAGCAAAGTGCTTGACTTGTGCTCAAGTCAAGGCCGAGCACCAAAAGCCATCTGGCTTGCTACAACAGCCTGAACTTCCCGAGTGGAAGTAGGAATGCGTAACTATGGACTTCATAACCAAGTTACCCAAAACAAGGAAAGGAAATGACACAATATGGGTCATAGTCGATAGGCTGACTAAATCAGCTCATTTTCTACCCATCAAGGAGACGTATAGCTCCGATATGTTAGCCCAACTCTATGTTGATAAGATTGTAGCCTTACACGGCATACCTGTGTCTATTATCTCCGACAGAGATACCAGGTACACTTCTCATTTCTGGAAGAGCTTCCAGCAATCTTTGGGCACGCGTTTGAACTTCAGTACGACTTACCATCCACAGACGGACGGTCAGAGTGAGCGTACCATTCAAACGCTAGAGGACATGCTACGCGCGTGTGCTATCGATTTAGGTGGTAACTGGGATAAGAATCTACCCCTAATCGACTTCTCCTACAATAATAGCTACCATACCAGCATAAAGGCTGCGCCTTTCGAGGCATTATACGGTAGGAAATGTAGATCGCCTGTTTGTTGGGCGGAAGTGGGAGAGGTCCAATTATCAGGACCGGAGATAGTTTTCCAGACAACGGACAAGATTGTCCAGATTCGGGAACGTCTCAAGGCTGCCAGAGATAGGCAGAAAAGTTACGCTGATCCGAAGCGTAAGGATTTTCACTTTGAAGTGGGTGAAAAAGTATTGCTTAAAGTATCACCCTGGAAAGGGGTGATGCGTTTCGGCAAGAAAGGCAAACTGAGTCCGAGATACATAGGACCTTTTGAGGTCATTGAACGTGTCGGGTCAGTTGCCTATAAGTTGAACTTGCCTGAAGAGCTCAATGGAATTCACAATGTGTTCCACATCTGCAATATCAAGAAGTGCTTCGCCGATGAATCATTGGTGATCCCACACACAGATGTGCATATAGATGAGAGCTTAAAGTTTGTAGAGAAGCCTTTGTCGATTGAAGATCGACAGGTGAAAAAGCTTCGAAGAAAACACGTACCGATTGTAAAGGTCAAATGGGATGCTCGTAGAGGTCCCGAATATACGTGGGAAGTCGAAGCCACAATTAAAGAAAAATACCCTTATTTATTTGAGTAAATCTCGGGTCGAGATTTATTTTAAGGGGGTGAGGATGTAACACCTCGAATTTTTGTGTCCAATGATGTGTTAACACGTGTCATTTGTTTACACGTGGCATTGATATTAAATAAAGGACTAATATTGACAATCCTTGAAAGTATATAAATTCGAGGGTTATAAATGTCAAACAAGGGTAAATATACTGTATAGTAACCCTAAGTGGTGCTTGTACCCTCAAACGAATAAATCATGGATCGTACGGAAGCGAAACGCGGAAGAAAGTGAGAGATTACAAGCTACAGGGGTTAACTGTGTCAACATGTTTAATTATACCTCTGAGTGACCCTTTAACGCTCCCGAGGCTTTGTAACAGTATTATACGCTCACTAGAATATACTATATAAATTCCGCGAAGTTCCGTGTTAAAACGAGAAAGTTATGATCGAATTCATATGAGAAGGGTTAAAAGCGTCAACAATGAAAGTTAAGGCTTTCCGAATAATTAATAAACTAACCGGGGACTTAACAATGCGGGTAAATAACTCGAGGCCCTTAGTTGTAAATAATCGAGGGCCAAATCGCAAAGTTACCCCTTCAAAACCGAAAGGTCGGGTTAATAATTACGAAAGATTTCGTTATTAATTACCAGGATTTCGTCATGATTACAAAAGATTTAAAAAACCTGAAAATCTAACCTCTCGCGACCCGTGTTATGTTCTGGGTTAAGTGAAGGCGGGCCGCGAGCCCCCTAAGATACGCGCCTGATTTTTAAACATCAGGCGGCCCGCGTACAAAATGCATGGATCCTCCATGCGGGCCGCGTGGGACGCCCAGATGCAGAAACTTTGGATTTTCATGCCTTTTGAGCTAGTGAACGATCAAACAACCAATAAATGAGGCATGGGCGCCCCCTACTCGACCCATAGCACCATGGGACACCTGCCCATCATCCATGATCAGTGTAGACCAATGTGTAATGATCTAGAGGCATGTTGAGCACTATAAATAGGCATGTTATGTGCATAAGTGAACTCACACCTCAAACACTCATCTCTGATCATTTCTAAGGCTCTCAAGTGCTCTTCTCTTGTTCTGAAACTTACTACAAGTCTCTGTAAGTATACCATACCTTCCATAGTTCTGTCTTTGCTTAGTTTAGCTTATAAACCAAACCGTCGTAACTAACGGTTGTCATAGCGATAATTCACGAATGGTCCAGTGAATTGTCGAATCAAAAGTAGTTATGAGTTGGTATTTATGTGGGTAATAAACCCCTAAAAGGGTTTCCCCTGATCACCACTCTAACTATGTCAAATGTCGAGTCAAACGTGCACACAAAAAGTCAACAGAAAGCTATATTAGCGATTCTTGTATAAATTGTAATGCAGATGATATGAAACCTGTTTTGACACTTATAAAACATGATATTAAGTATATAAACTTGTCTACTCTCGTTTGAATCGACCATTTGCTATATTGACCCGGTTCGGAGCCGAATGTCGCAAAAGTTTGACTTTTGCATTGACTTCAGTTCTGACCCGTTTTAGTGAGGTATAGATATGCCTTAGGACTCTCTTAGGACCAGGTTACATGATGGTATAACCCTCTGTGACCGGTTCATTGTTTGTCCGAGTCTTTTACGCATTTCCGTTAATCCCCTAAAAGTTGACCGTAACGGCCTTTTTAAAATAAAACGAGTATTTCGGACGCGTGAACGGACCATAACCTTGCTTACTAAATTATAAGCATGTCCTTAAAGTTTCACGTCAATCCGAGGTTTAGAATGAGAGTTATGCTAAAAAGCGCAATTAAAGTAAACTTTTGTGATAAACGGCGCAATTAGCAAAACGCCTATCTAAACCAAGATTTCGTCACCAAAACTTTTACACACTGTTGTAAAATAATATTTTTGGAATTTTAAAGATTTTTAATAATTTTTACCTTGCTCATAACCTGCGGTTATGGCTACGGTTCGGTAAACACCGACTATGCCCTTTTCGGCCAAAACTTGAGTTCTACAAGGTCTTTTGACCCGATTCCAGTTGCTACTGATTTTAAATAATAACTAAAGTATTTTAAACTTTATAAACTGTTCGGGAAACTCAGATTTCCTGTAGAACTCGAAAAGCTCTTTAAAAATCTTTAAAATGACCGAAAAACCCCTACGGGGCATAACATTAACTTAAACTCGTTACGGGCATCACGGAAGGTATCCTACTGATACCACAACCTCTTTTAGGCATATTAACTTAGGAAACAAGCGTAGGACTCCTACGGTTACCCGTTGCGCCTATTGCGCGCACGATTCGGCTTATGAAACTAGTTTTCATAAATTAGCCGATATGGGTCAAACCATATTATTTTGACCCCGAAATCCAGAGTGTGAACCTTAAACCCATATAAAACAAGTCTCTGAACTTGTTGGGTCACAATCACACTCCATTCTCGGTTTTCGCCTTTTCGCGCGATTAAACCGTATTTATATTTCGGAACCAACCGGTCTAGGCTACGACCAATATAAAGACCCGTTAGGATTCTAATAGGTTAATTAAAACCTTCGTTCCAGAATAGGAGCCCCAGTAAAAGCTATCTGTGACGTGACCCATTAAGGAATATACTTGCAAAGGTAAATACTTTAACTTATTTTCCCTTATACGGGCTTGGGATACGGTATATTAATACCGCTTGATTGAGCATCATATCTTCCATCGCTTAGGTGGTTAATTGAATAATGTGATCGGCTCATTTAAACAGTCTTGTTACTTAAAAGCCTTTGGGGGGTTAATGACCGTTGTCCCGGATATCCTTGGCATCATTTTACGAAATGGCCACGACCTCGACATCCCGGTGTAGGCGTACACCCGATATATTAGTCGACATTATTATTATTAAAAGACGTAGCCGTTGGTTTTTACACTACGGTTTTACGCAATGTGGTGTGTCTATTAATCTTTAACCCGGACAGGATCCGGGCTACTGAACGCATAAAAGGACATGTAATTCGTTCACAAGATTTTAATAATTTTCCCAAGTTATAAAAGAGTTTGTGCCTCGTGCATTCAAATCAATTTTAATAAACATTTTCAAATGTGTCAGTTGAACGTATTTACCAGTGTAAACTGACGTATTTTCCCCAAAAGATTAAGTGCAGGTACTACACGAAATTTGGCTGGTAATAGCTTCCTAGCATCACGAATAGTCTCGCAAACTTGATGCTGTATCTGACTGAACAATACTTTATTTTATTTATGATCCCCTGTGGATACAATTCGACTTCTGTAATACACTTGATATTACATTTAAAAGGTTGAATTATATTTATCTTTATGCTTCCGCTGTGCATTCATATAATTGTGTGGTTTGACTATATTGTTGCCAACTACGTCACGGTAATCCCCCACCGGGCCCACCGGTGATACACGTGGAAATCGGGGTGTGACAGTGTTAGAGTCCTATGGAAGTTTAGTGGCAGGAAGGATCGGGAATCCAATGCTGACAAAAGAGGATTACGATCAGATAAATGCTGAGGAGATGGAATTGATGGATATAAAATGGTGTTTGGCGAGCGTGTTAAGGAGAGCTGAGAAATTCAAACAGATCACGGGACGAGATGATTTTCGTGATACATGTGTTTCTAATTTGGGTTTTGATAAATCTAAAGTTACCTGTTTTCGTTGCAAGGAAAAAGGACACTTCAAGAGGGAGTGCACTAATCGAGAAGCAAGTGGAGCTCAAAATCCGTTCAATAACAATGATTACTATCGGAAGGCCATCTATCATCAAGTTGCTCAACAGCCACATCAACAACAAATGCAAACTGCTCATGGCAGGAAGGAGATTGAAGAATCATCAAAGAGAGCATGTTTGGTGAATCAAGAAAACTTCAGCTGGGACAAATATATTCCAACCGATAACAAAGCATGCTTTATCAATCAAGATGATGAAAAGTTGCCAGAAGGTTTTAGCTGGGCAAATTTCAATTGGGATGATTATGATCCAAACAAAGCTTCAAATCACAAAGCTTTTGTTGCTCGAGTTGAAGAAGACAGTGATGATGATAATGAGTATTATGCTAAAAGAATGGCAAAACACTTGAAAATGATGGAAGAGAGTGACAGTGAAGATGAAAAAGATCGAAAGAAAAAGAAAAAGGTCAAGACACTAGTCAGCAGTGATGATGAAGAGGTTCCAGTGGTGAAGAGAAAAGTGAAAGAGGTTCCAGCTTTCAAGATTGATGAAGAATCTGATGCAAGGAAAATTCCAGTGATTTGTGAAAACTGTGAAGCTGTAAAGAAACAAAACAGTACGTTGATTCACAACTTGAACAGATCGAAGGAGTCCTATGATGTACTAAACAAAGCTATGAATCAATACAATGAATCCAGTGATGAACAGGCAACTGCAATGAAGACACTTCAAGGAGCATTCATGACAAAGCAGAAAATTGTGAACAATTACATCGAGAAGTGTGCTGCTCTAGAACAAAAACTAGAAACTCAAAGAATTGAAACAGAAAGAGTTAATCGTTTGTTAAAAAGTTACTCATGTACTTCTTATGTCATTGACAGGATTTATCCAACTGTTGAAGGCATGAAGGCATTTGAGGATGATGAAGTAACTGAAAAACAGAAGGCATCTGAAGAAAAGACTCCTGAAAAGAAGAAAGAAAAGAAGAAGGATACTAAAATAAAGACATCTGGTAAGAAACAAGGTGTCAGTTACAACAAGTCTCCACCCCCGCTGGAAAATGGATATTCGCAAAGAAATCCAAATTCAGAAAGAGTCAAAAAGGCAACCAATTTAAAGTGGGAGTCTGAACCATCAGTCAATTTGCCAGAAAATATTGATGTCACGTTCATATCGTCTGACACTGATCAACAATCTCAATTGATGAAGAAAGTGGTGGATCATGTGTTAGATAACGATGAAACAGAGGAGTCAAAGTCGGAGTCTATGTCAGAGTCAAAATCTGAGTCCAGCACTCCGAGTCAAACCGAAAAACAGCGCAAAAGAGTATACAATAAAGAATCATGTTATCAAAATCTAATTTGAGAGACGAACCAATCAAAGTGGCTTATACTTTGAATGATTCAGACAAATTATGTTCTGATGAGGAATTTCCAATAAGAGGTGTCAAACCTGAAATGATTAAAAAGGTTTTCAAATTAATAGAAATTAATATTTCTGAAATAAAAGACGTAAATCTTACTGATAAACTTAAAAATACACCTCAAGAGTTCAACAAAGAGAAAACAAGAAAAAGGGTTACAGTTCTGGTTCTGGTTATCGAAAGAAACCAAACCATAACGGTAATTTCAAAAAGAAAGGATTAGGTTTTATTCCACCAGAAAATCATAAAAATGAAAAATACGTTCGAGATTTTAAATCAAAGATGGTATTTGTTTCAGGTACGTCTTCTGAAGAAGAAAAAGAAAAGTTGTTCAGAAAGCAGTCAAACAGAGATTTCCTTGCGAAAAAGCAAGAAGAGATGCAGACTGTTGATCAGAAGAAGGAAACTCGAACCTGTTTTAAATGTGGAAAAATTGGACATATTGCTATGAAATGTTCACAGGCAAAACAAATCAAACAGGGAGTTTCTAAACTGAAAGAAAAAGTGATTGAGTTTGAACCACCAATTGAGAGAACTAAACTTTTCAAAAATTCAAAATTTGAAATTGGTGAATGTTCAAAGAGGTTTTATAAGAGAAGAGCAAACCTTGACAACCAGAAATGGGTTGTTAAGAAATCGGGTGATAGTTCTAGCAATGATTCTGATTCGTCAAAATCAAATGAGCTATCTTCTGGTGATGAATCTGATTCGACAAAGTTAGAGGAGCCACAGGTTGTAGAAAAAGGTGAAAAATCAGTGCCGACTGTGGATGATGTGAATTTTCCACCACTTCGGGCTGAAGATTTTAAGAAGAAAATTGGTAAAGTTGAAATTTCAAATCAGTTTTATTCTGATAAAAAGGTTTTTGATGTTGAAAAGGCTTTTAACCCCAAAGTGAAACACATTTTTGGAAAAATGATTGATCATAAAGTCAAAGGGGTAAAGGAATTCTACGAGAATAAGATGAACGGTAATAAACCGAGTGTTGGTAACTCGGTATCACCCAAGGTTGGTTAGGCTTGGGTGGATATTCTTTGATTAAAAACCTGACTTGCCGGAGCTTCCAAGTTTGTAATCGTGGAGCAGGAATCGGCATCATTCTTGATAAAATTGATTTTTTGAAAAGATTTTTAAATCTTGTTAAAATTTTACAGGTTGAGGACTTGCCGGAACTCCTAGGTTGGTAAGTGAGGAGTAGGTATCGGCATCTTTCTTGAGAAATTCACATTTGTGAAATCTCATCCTACATGTGGTATTTTGATCTTCAAGATTAATCAGGGACATTAAATTGTACTTGATTTATCTTTCCTACAAGTGGTTGATAGTTTTTCTTACAAGTGGTTAAAGAAAAACAATATGATGAACCCCTAACCTACAAGTGGTTTATAAAATCAACAAAACTAATTTTCCAGAAAAATCATTTTGATTAAAACAAACTTAAGTGTTTTGAAATCAAAATGAGAAAATAGTTTGTTGAGAGGGGGAGTTCTGATTGTTTATGCCAAGTGGATGGCGAATTGAAGCAAGTCGAATCAGTTGTCACTTTATTTGTACAGTTTGTTTTCAAGTTTCTTTAAATGTTTTTGAATTTTAGGGGGAGTAAGAAATTTCAGAAAATCCAAAAACATTAGAAAATTTGAAAAAGCCAAAAACATGATAAAACAAAAAAACGAGTTTTGTTGTGAAAAGAGGAAATGATAGTAGTGGACTATCACAACACGCTAAAGAATTGTAAAGTCAAATGTGATAAACAATCTCACTGCGGATGTGTCAGTAGGTTTTTATACATTTAGTAGGTTGTTTTCGAGATATAAACATAAATTTCAAACTTGCTTATCTCGTTAACATTTCTTGGATATATGGGTAACCCCCGAAATCTTGTTTGAAAGGTCCCTCTTTCTGAGATACTTGGTCTTTATACTCAATGATATCTGGGGTATTATCCCGGGACTTCTGATTTTGCGGAAGCAATGGCCTAGTCCCTGTATAATACTTTGCATTTGCTTGAAATATAACATCGCCCTCAGTACAAAAAATGATGAAACATTGAAAAATGCTAATCATGTGCTGTTGAAGAAAAGATTCTCTAAAGGGAACACACTAAAAGACGAGCCGTCATCTCTCTGCTGAACGAAAGTTCTGACCTGAGCTCTCATGGTTTCGCATTTAACCCTTTTACAGATGTCATCTAGGTATACTCACCTGTAACACTGAATATTGGGATCTGGATATGGGAGCATATTCAAGTAGTGGAACACGCGAATAAGTTTAAGTGCTTAAAACACTAATCTCGTATCTCGAAACAGTTGAACTTTGTGTGAAAATTTAAGTGGACCAGTATACTGACAATCTAGGTGAATTGTTTAGAACTTAAAATGTCTAAAGCTTAACGGTGTTGGTGATTTGTCTCAAAAACTGATATGATCCTCTTACACAAACTCACAAAAATATTGTCTGTAAAAATTTCTTTATTGCATTTCTTTATAAAAAATCAAAAAGATTTGAGAGTGTTTTAGCATAAAATTTTGAAAAATTCAAAAAGATTTTTGACAACTAATGTTGAAAAGCTAATTTTCAAAATTCCTAGTGCTAAACATGATAATCATTTTGTGAGGGGGAGTTTGTGTGTTTTTGCTTATAAGTGGTGACCAGAAGCTTTTAAATGATAAATCATTCTGGTTAAATTTGAGGGGGAGTCTGGGTATATAAATTTGTGAAATGTTAAATTTGTGAAATTTATTGTGAGGTAGAGGATGTGCAGGATAGCCTGGATTCTAAGTCTGAGTATAGAGCCAGGTCTCGATCCTGATCCTGTGAAAAGAGCCAGATTTTGATCCTGAGAAAGATTTGAGCCAGGTTCCGATTCTCAAGATAAAGTTCTCGCAAGCTGATGATGCTGATGAACTTAAGGAATCAAGAGATCTGATCAAGAGAATTAGAAAGAAGCAAGAGCCAAGTTCAAATCCTGGTAAAGGAGAAGATTATTTGTTCGAGTGGAGTCGGTTAGTGCTGAAGAAAAGAGAAAAGAAAGATTTGAGGATGCTTTACAATGTTAAGATACTTTGAAGAGAAGCCCAATGACTGATAAAGACTGAAGATGTTGAAGACTCGACACTTAAGACTCGTCAACATTCGAGGGGGAGTCTGTTAGTGCATGCATCTGTCGACTTCGTCTTGTATCGAGTCTTGTACCAAGAATGTTAGATCAGGGCATGTAGTTTGAGATATAAGTAATTCCGCTTGAAAGGGTAATTCCGCTTGAATTGAACATACTTGTAATTCCGTGCGGAATTAGATTCCGCTTGGAACATGTTCAAGCGGAATTAACCTCCTATAAATACCGTTCAAGCGAAATCATTTGTAACAATTCCGGTTTCAGTGCCGAACTGCCGCTGAAGTGTCGTCTCGCTATAAATTGTCATCAAATCAATAAAATCGACAGTTAATGAGTGTATCTTGCTGAATTGACCTCAATACGACTGTTTCCGCCTTTCGTATTGAGCATAAACTCTTCTGAACGACTCGTTCGGGTCCGTAATCGATCCTACAAGGGAATTCCTTCACCACAGGAATGTCTTCGAGTTTCGGCTCCACCGCCTTCTTATCTACAACGTGCGCTAGGAAAGCAACACATCCTTTCCTTAGGCACTTATGTGCCTTCATAAAACTGATGATTCGCAGAGGCGCGTCTCGTTTTTCTCCATGTACGATGAGAGTTTCATCATTCGCCAAAGAGATGCGAATGATTTTCTCATGACAAATAAGTTCAGCTTTGTTCTTAGACAACCAGTCCATTCCGACCACTATATCGAAACTACCCAATTGAATAGGTAAGAGATCGATGCTAAATCTTCGTTCACCAAGTTCTAATGTGCAACCTCTAACAACTTCGCCCGATTCAACAAGTTTACCATTGGCTAGCTCTATAGAATAAGGAATATCTAATCTACTAGATTCTATTCCAAGCATACGTTTAAATTCCACAGACATGAAGCTATAATCGGCACCAGTGTAAAATAATATGGATGCAAAGTGATTGTTAACGAGAAACGTACCAGTGACCACATTAGGGTCCTCACGTGCGTTCTTTGCTCCAATCACAAATGCCCGAGCCTGAGCATTGTTTCCTTTTGGGCAGTCTTTCATGAAATGCTCGTTGCTTCCACAATTGAAGCATCCTTGGTTTTGTCCCTTTCCGTTGCCATTCCTGTTACCAGCACCATTGCCATTTCCACCGTTGTTTCTATCACTAGCACCGTTACGGTTTCCATTCCCGTTCCTATTACCATTACCATTGCGGCCTCTAATACCTCTTCCCCAACAATCCTCGATACGGTGGTCTGACCTCCCGCAGTTCCCGCATTTCTGAACGCGACAATTTCCCACGTGGTGAAAGTCACAACGGTTACATTTGGGCAGAGTGCCCTGATACTTCTTATTTCCTGTGTCATTTACAGTCGCGAAGGTTTTTGCCTCCATAGGTGGGTTAGTGTCACGCTTCTTGTTGTTTGAACCTTTGTTGTTGCTGCGGGTTGCTTGATTCAGATTCGAATGCTTTCTCTTCTTGTCACCGGACGACTCAGCATGCGTCTCGGTCTTTTCTGTTGGGTTCAACGATAACTTCTTCATTCGAACAACATCTTCAGTAAGGCTGACAGCCAGAGTTACAGCCCCAGTGATTGTTGCGGGTTTGGCCGAAGTTACCATGCTGCGGAATTCTGAGGCCAATCCCCAGATGTAGCGTTCGACGCGCTTAAACTCTACAGTCACCATGTAGGGAAGCACTCTAGACAGGTCGTGGAACCTTCGAGTATACCCAGCAATGTCATCACCTTCCATGGTCAAATGCCAGAACTCCGTTTCCAACCTTTGGAGTTCAGCACGAGAGCAATACTTTTCTCTCATTTTCTCTTTCAGTTCATCCCAAGTCATGCCATACGCGGCATCATCACCCAGAGTTTGGACTTGCAAGTTCCACCAAGTCAGAGCTTCATCAACAAACAACCCAGTAGCAAAAGTGACTTGTTGGTCCGCGGTACACTTGCTCATGCGGATAGTGGCTTCAATCTTTTCCGTCCAGCGTACAAATGCCACTGCACCTCCAGTGCCATCGTAGTTCAGCGGTTTGCAGTCGAGGAGCTGCTTGAAAGGGCTGCCCCGAGCTGCGTTTCCTCTAGATGAATCTCCATTCCCGTTGCGTTTCGCATTGCTTGGTCCTCCACTGTCTTCAGTACGGTTCGCCTCGTACTGGGCGATAGCTGCGGAGATCCTCTCTTCCAGTAGGGCGTTTAGCTCTTCAGCAGTCTTTGGCAGTGGGGGAGGAGGAGGTTGATCACGAGCATTCACAGCTCTTCTGGGTGCCATGTTCTGACAGAACACAACACAATCGGGTTAGACATTTGTTTGATATCGTCATACGAGACAGTAGTAGTATATATATACACAGGCATATACCACATAACTGACATCAAACAATCCCTCAAACATATCAGTTCATACAGCAACAAGCATGCATAAATAGATAAATACTGTTGTGTCATAAGATATTCACATTGGCGGTTCTTGTCTTTATACCCTAAATCATTACTCCAAAAGAGTATTTAATACTCTGGGGGAGGGGTGTTCACGTTTGACCTTTCCTTGCACTGAGGGAATCTATACGATACAAGACTTGTTGTGGTTTCTGTGCACTGAATTCCATAATTATGTATGCATCCATAATTACGTAACTCCTTGCACAGTCCGCACAGTTCGTTTCATCATCGTATCTCTTCCTTCAGATAGGCCATTGTTTTCAGACGAAGTCACGTATACCTGTGAATTCTATTTCTAGTATATGTATATATCAATTATCACACATAATTGCAAGTAATTCTTAATCACAGACAAGTACTACTCCAGTGCACCCTAAGTCTCGTAGTGTCTTTTCTTGACTCTTGTAAACAGTTTCAGGTAGTGGATGTCGCGGAAAGTTTTATGCAATGAAAACTCTTTGAAAAATTGTTTTCGTGCAAGGATCCTAGTGATTGTAGTCTAGACTCGAGAAGGAATCCTGGTTCACTACAATCACAGCTCTGATACCAATCTGTCACACCCCTTTCTAAGGCGGAAGCACGAGGTGTGATCATGAAAGGTTTTCATTGCATACGATTGATAAACATACTACATGCTCATAAAAATAACTTCAAATGCCAAACATTACATAACTGAAATCATAGTTGAAGTGTTTACACCACAAGACGACATATTGTCTGAAAAGTCTACAATTTTATTCAACGATAAACATAAACGACATCCAAGAGCATGAGCAATACCGCGCGCACATCCACTTTAGTCACCTGAAATACATGTGAGTTTTTGGAAAAACGTCAACATAATGTTGGTGTGAATTCATGCAGTGTTTGTATTGAACGTTTAAATACGTGAATGAAAACATGATATGTAACTTGTAGAATGTATCTTTAACTGAGCACCATGAATGTTTGAATGTAACTTGTAAAACATATCTGTAACTGAGTACTATGAATGTTTGTAATATGAGATCGCTAGTGGTTTGTAAGGCTACTAACATGTGTCACGACATAGGAAGCCACCAAACCTAGGCATTTTTGTCGACTTTGACTGAGACACAGAAGCACTCATTGGTAGAAGTAGGCCAAGAGTGGGGTTGCCTGAAACCCATTAGATCTAACCTTTTGTTCCGCGGTCTGAATGCATACGTTGATTAATGGTGCTTATGGTACCCTATTCGGGACATGATCTAGAATGTTTTTCCGTAGTTTTTGTATCCATCATACCATTTGTAAATATTGTAACATTTGTAACATGTATTTCACCCCCGGAGTTATAAAACCAAAAACAGTTAAAGAAAAGGGGGAGCATGAACTCACAACTTTGCGTTCCTTACGTCGTAAACTTCACCGGGTTTTTGCATATATTGCGTCGTGACCTATACGTGTTTTATTAACGTTAGTCACTAGACTTGTATCGCACAAGTACAAGTCACCATCTTTTATGTATGTAGTCTTTGTGTGTTAAAAATAATTTATATTTTTAACTATGTGTCTTACTAATATTATTTTCTCAAAAATAAATATAAGTATCTTGTATTTTTCACTCGAATTATGTATTTTGTCCAAATCTTCATTTCATGTTCATAACTTGTCCAAGTTATTTATTCTATCGAGTAACATATTTTCATAAATATATTTTCTTGTATTTGTCTAAGCATGTTGTATGTGTGTTTTGTA
This sequence comes from Helianthus annuus, assembly GCF_002127325.2. Classification (NCBI taxonomy): domain Eukaryota; kingdom Viridiplantae; phylum Streptophyta; class Magnoliopsida; order Asterales; family Asteraceae; genus Helianthus; species Helianthus annuus. The sequence continues at coordinate 2,404,421 of NC_035436.2, read as the reverse complement.
TTTCTACTCCTTGGGATATTTTCAAGTCCTAATACACTATCACGTATAATACATACTACATACACTTAGCACAAAATTTGGTGACCAATAAATATATATATTTTTCTCAAAAATATACATACTTAATATCAATTTTAATCTTGAAGAAATCATCATTTCTTAACACAGAAAATTTGGGAAACCTTGGTAAATGTTTGTTTTTTTTAGAAATATTTTTAGGGAATAAGTTTCTCAAAAACCTATATTTTTCTAAGTGTCAAAATTTATAAAAATTTTGACATAGTTTCCCCTAAAAATGGAGGTTTCCCATGTTTTCAAAACATGTGTTTATTTTCTTTTAAATCATCATCAAACATCAACAACTTATTCAACACTTAACAGTGCCAAAATCATGTAAATCACACTATATCATGAACTTGAAGTGTTCATAACCTTATTAAAAGATTTGGTTCTTTACAACTTGTAGGATGATTTTTCTAAGAATGTTTCTTTTGTATTTTTCTTGTTACACACATGTTTCTAGTCTTGTTTCAACACTAAAAATATAGTTAGTTTATTTAGAAACCATGGCTTTGTAGATCTCATAAATAAACTTGGTTGCTTGAGAAAATCATTGGGGAAATCATTTATTTACAAGATTTGTATTTGGTTTAAATCATTTTTACATATGAAAATCACTTTCTTCATTCAAGTTCATGAAGACATAAAGTATGATGATCTTGGTCTTTCACAAGATCACTTTCTTTAACTTACTAGATCATGTGTTTAATCACAATCTAGTAGCTTTCCATATGATGTCTAACATCACTAACACTAATAATCAATCAACGAGAAGCAATTCAACACAACCAACATATATTCCTATGTATTTAAGCTTATGTTAAAGATTCATGTTCATATTCTTTAGTGTTCTTGTGTTTAAAAATATTCATCATCTTTTATCATCAAAATACGAAGAAATAAGAGCTCATGAGGGCTTACCACTAGCAACAAGGCTAGGGAAGAATACTAGGACTTGAAGATGACAAAATGGTTGGATAAAAGCAAATGGAAAAGGTTCTTCAAGATCCACAAGCTCCACACTTAGTTAATCACCTTCTTGCACCATGTAACTAGCTTGGAATGGATGGATGGTGGTTGTATGGTGGTGGTGGTGGCGGCACTATTTGGCTGAGAGGAAGAGAAAGAGTATGTGGGAGTGGGGTGAACTTGTGAAGTGAGAGAATGGAATGATTTTGTGATCTTGTAAACCATACTTATAGAGATTTCCTTCAATATCTTGGCAACACAATCAAGCAACAATCTAATAAAATATGAGATAATATCTAGTGGGATTTGGTGGTGGGGTCCTCCCCTTTGGGCCGTAAGTTTCATATGGGGGGGGGGGATTAATTGTAACTTGCAATATTTACATATCTCAAAGAAATCAAGGAAAGATCTTGTGAATCTAAAAGAAATCTATGAAAGATCTAGGAAGATTTTAAGGGATCTTGGCAAGATTGGCAAATATTTGGTGGGGGCCACCCGTTCATGACCGTAAATAATAATTGGGGGGGGGGGCAAAGTGTAACTTTTAATTCCTATGCACATAATAAGTTAGTTTCAAGTGTAAATTCTAGGGACTTGATGTGTTATTATGTTATAAGGAGTGTTTTGGTATTCGGGGACCATAACTAGCTCAGAAACATTAAAACAATGCTTCTAATAATATTTCAATGTTCCGGGTAATGTCCGGTTGTTCGGTTAAATACTGGTTCGTTAAAGTGCTAAATGGCACCGTTTAGTGTCCTTTAAGTATCCTTTTGTAACCCTTTTAATTCCCAACACTTAGGAGGGTATTCTGGATAATAAAACATGAATTCTGCACAACATTTATGTGTTGAAAAGCTGATTATAGCTGAATTTTGTAAAATTCTGCACTTAAAGTGCGTTTCGGGTGCTTTTTAGTGCATTTTTTAGCTCCGGAATGTCTATATGTTAACCCTTGTATGTACTCTTGGGTTTTAATGTATTCTTGATGTTGGACCTACACTTAGGCCCCAATTCTAGTGTCTGACTGTTTTTTTGCAGAATTGTTGACAAAATGTGTCTTACCGGTGAGTTTACTAGTATTTTTTTGACGCAACGCAGTTCATCAATGCATAAAGCAATATCTTGTAGTATGAAACATGCATGAATTCACTTGTATAGTATGTAATCAGATAATGTTGACATTTAAGCACATAGTTGCAGTCATTAAATAATAATTAGAATGTACGGAAATAACCGGTTTTGTGCCAGTTGTCAAATAGGGCTTCAGCCACTCGTGTGTTGACCAGGTCAGTTAGTTCAACTTGTGTCATAGCGATGTGGCCACGTCCACCGTTGTGGCCACCATTGCGTCCACCATTGCGTCTACTCATGATTCTATATAAGGGGAGGGAACAATTTAAGAATCGAAATAAGGTAGGAGTCAAATCTCATGTTAGCATCAACAAACTACGAAGTTTACACCAAATAACAGGGCATAACCCTTCTCACACTCGTTAAGCCTCACTAGGACTCACATGCACCTCACGTTATTATTATGTGTGCACCCACAATAATAAGGCAATTTGCATGCTTATCTCAGTGCCTCTTCACTCGTGCTCAAAGTTTCTCCCGCATTCAAATAGCAAACGAAGGAATCACAGGGTTACGAATCATAAAAGTAGAAGAGTAGTGTCATGCTGTCAAATCACCACAGTATCCAACATATCGTTTTATGCAAGTTGTGAGTGTGTGATTCTACTAAACCTATATTGTATAAAGTAAACAGAGGACGAACCTTGCAATCTGGAGATGAGTGTCATGGTCGATTTTCGATGTTGTTCGGTTATAGTCTGGTTTTACAAAATGTTTTAAAACCTAGTTCACTATAACCAGTGGCTCTGATACCAAACTGTCACACCCCCAAAATACCACATGCGGGAACACCGCTGGGGCGTGTGACGTACTAGGATCTAGCCACCAATCACATTGAACCGTAACTTATAATTTAATAAAAGTTTCTATTTATTTCATAAAGTAAATCCAACACAATCAAAACCAATTTGTTCAGTGGAAGCATATTGTAATTAATGTTTTCAATTGTTTCAAAACGAGAGTACGATAATCTTTAAAACTTGTATCCAAGAGCTACGACCCATGACAACTGCAGCACTCCCAGATAGCAAGTTCCAATCCAAGCACCTAAGGACCTGCAAGCATGCAGAAAACGTGTATCAGACAGGCTGGTGAGTTCACAGTTTGCTTTAACCGATTTATACCAAGTAGTGTGTTATGTTCTGTTTTAACTGTTATGCTGATAATAACTCGATACCACGGACGACCTGTTTTGCCCTTCTCCGATGCTCTATCAACATTGGTCAGTTTTAAGTTATTAGTTCACGCTCTTCCTATCCAGATACGTCGTGAGGGTGCCAAACCTAATAGCGCTATCAACTAATAACCCGTTGCCCTACAAGCAACTTATCAATGGTAGGATGGGACTTAAATGATAGAAAATGAGTGTATTATCCAACGTTAACCCTTTCTGAAAATGGCCTCATATTCCTTACAGGAATATGGGTTTGAGAGAACTGCCTGACATCCCCTACAAGGATGTGGGTTTATGAAAACCCGTTTAACTGTTTTGTTTATTTGATTGTCCCCACTGGACGCATGTTTGTTTTGAGAGAAGTGAACTCACCTTGGTTTGCTCGGTAAGACAATTACTTGTTCTCACTTAATCACTCAAAGCCTAGTATGATTATCATAATCAATCAGTTTTGTAATTCTCAATCATACATCATTTATACATATTATGCAAATAATACCACCTTTTGTCATGCAAATTGTAACATTCATTCATGCAACCCAGCACCTTAACACGCATCATAAAGCCATAAAATAGATGTTTGGTTCACATACTATACGTTTACACGATTTATCCAAGTACTGGTTGACAAGTTCCTAACCTTTATCATGCAAATATGTTTTCACAGTAATTCAAAGCATAGTTCTAAAGTACAGCAAGTTGTGTGTGAGGCCCAATAGCACCGGCCCAACTGGGAGTGTGTATCATCATTCTAGTTGTGCGATCCGATTGGGTTGTGCAATCCAATCCAACAGTGTAGTTCAACTCTTCTACGCGGCCCAATCCACTATCACCCGGGCCAGAGTATACATTCAAGTTCAATAGTGTATGTTGGGCTAGGTGCGATCAGGTTAGTACTGGATAGATTCCATGTTTTTAAGTAGTGTATCGAGTGGAATTGTGCGATTCGTATACTCTTGTGCGATCAGCCTTGTGTGACCACTCTTGTGCGACTCAAAGTGCACCAGTGGCCCATCGGCTTGTGCGGCCCAAATGTGTAGTGTGTGTGTGGCCCAGGTAGGGTCCATTAGGACTTGTGCGACTAAGGGCGGGCTTGTGCGACTGGCTCCACAACCACACCCTAAATTCTCGCCGTCCATTCCATGATCACGATCAACCACTATTCTATGATTTCCTCAAACTCCTTAATTAACTTTGAACAGTTTCCTCAACCACCTCTCCTAATCACTAACATGCAACATATTGGATCCAGTTTCTATGTAATTGGTTTTAGATTTACATAGCCTTAAACATAATAATAACTTTCAGGAAACCCTAAATTATCCACCACTAACACATACAATTGCTTCCTTTTCTTCCTGTATTCATCGAATTCAACATGATTGATTACCAAGTATATTATAACATTCATGCTACCAATCCCTTAACCATCTATCGTATACAATATCTCATAGGTTCACATATCACACAAAACATGAACACATAACCCATCAAGACAACAACTGCATGATCTTAGAGATGAACACATTAACCTTAGACAAAAGAGATGATACCCAGACGAAGAAGGAAGCTTCGATCAGAATGATGCTGCCGACGGTTAGAGAGAGAGAGAGATAGTGCTAGGGTTTGAGTCTTGTACGTGATTACAAATCGGATTAGCATTTGTGTCAAATTCTGAATCTGGACTTTGAATTTATGTTTTTCAAATTGAATCCACCTGAATACCCACATTCGGATTATAATTTTTTTTTATTTATTTATGAAAAAGGTAAATATTTTATATTACTTGCTTTTTTTAATGACGATTTTCTTAATAGTCCCATAATTCGATTTATATAATTTGACACAAATTATTTTTATGAATTCATGTTTGAATTTCAATGCTTTTCAAAGCTCTTTACCTAATTCGCGTGTCATAACTGAGATGGTTGTTGTTCGAAGACTTACCGTGAATAATAGAATAGGTTAATGAAAATGAATCTTATTAGTTTCAGCTTATAGTCTTACCAAGGTTTTGTTTAAAAAACTTAAAATTCGACATAATTTGAACCCTCTGTGTTTTATATTTTGATGGAGGGAACATGATCACCTGTTTATTTTGATGTAACCTAACTAATAAATTCTCTATTCATGGCGCACCCTTGTCGGTGCCTCAAATTTTCAATCATTGAATTCAAATTTCATATTCTTTTATTGCATGTAAGGAGCTTTGGTGGATCGAAATGAATATTTGAGACTTCAACTTTCAAGCCAATATATTAATTATGGACATCCTTGCACATCCAAGATGCATTCCATTTAATAGCAATTTATATCAATACTTTTATTGGGCACTACACGTTTAACATGTTTTTGGATTGTATAATATAGAGTTAATTACTATTTTTGTTCCTGTGGTTTGTCAAAAATCACTATTCAGTTCATTAGTTTAAAAATTGCGATTTTAGTCCCTATGGTTTACTTTCATAACCATTTCAGTCCATGTGGTTTCACTTTCGCAACTATTTCAATCCATTTATTCTGTTAGTACAGGGAGTGAAATGGTTACGATGTGGACTGAAATGGTTACGAAAGTGAAATTACGGGGACTGAAATCGCAATTTTTAAACTAATGGACTGAAATAGTAATTTTTGACAAACTATAGGGACGAAAACAGTAATTAACTCTATAATATATAAATATAACTCTTTTCTTTAAACAAACTTCCATTTTTATGTGAAACACAAACACAAACACGAACCTCTCCTGGTAACACAACTTGGCCGAAAAGAGTACACCATACAACTCTAATATTTTAGGTAAACATCTACGTTGATTTACTTCTTAGACTTACCGACCTTTATGTAATGTTTAAAATCTTCACGAATTCGATAAAATGATAAATTTTGAAATGTTTATGATTTTTTAAAATTAGTAAATCGCAGTTGAAAAAGAGTTTGAGAACGGATTTAATCAAAGAACAATGAAAGGTTTTTTTTTTTTTTTTTTTTTTTTTTTTTTTTTTTTTTTTTTTTGTATAGAAGGGGCACAACACGACCATGGTGTGAGTGTCACGTATTGCCAAATTTTCAAACTTCGTTTGTTGAGATAGCACTCAACCCTCTTGCATATCATCCTATTGCATGCTCGACATTTTTATTGCCATATACATTTACAATGGTTCTCTAGCTAGATATTTAAATACGTTTTGTATTGGAAGTAAGATTATACAATGGTTCTCTAGCTAGATATTTAAATACCTTTTGTATTGGAAGTACGGTTATAGATTAAGAAGGAAAGAAGTGTTAAATGAACATTCTATAATATTATGATTCTTACCAACATAATGGAAAAGTGATAAAGATGATAAGTGATAACTTACCAACATTGTGAAGACGTTATAGAAGTGATATATGCATCAATTGGAGATAAGATTGATTGTCCATAACAACTTTAGGTAGAATTTACAAAGGCTATCTCTTAGTTGATTAGAATGAACATTGATGATCTTTGTTAAGTTTGAGAAGAAGTTGGTGGTAACTTTTACTAGCTATGCAAGAGAAAAAGATCGTACACGACAAGACGATCTCTATGAAATTAGATAGAATATAATGTAGAAATCCGTCGATTGAATAAGTGAGTAAGATGGACTAGTTAACGTCCGAAACATACATCATGTTGTTTTAATAGTGATACATCTTAGAGTGTAATCTTTTTACATATTTCATTACAACACACATTTAACAAACGTAATAATATAATATTTTTACACATTTTATTACAACATACACATTTAACTTGTTAACTAGGAGTAATAATCTAATCTTTTTACATATTTTATTACAACATACACATTTAACTTGTTAACTAGGTAGAAATTATCATTACTTACCAATAGCATATTTAACTTTTTATATATCATAATGTTTGGCTATATGGTTAGAGTTGATGTCTTTAACAATAGTAGTAGTAGTGGCGGTGGCGGTGACGGTGGTAGTAGTAGTACTAATAATAATAAAAATAATAATAAGAGTAAATTACAAAAATCGTCTTTTATATTGACACCACATTGCAAACTATATCATTTATTTTCAAAAAATACAAAAAAATAAAATAAAAAAACATATTTGCAAATGCTTGCAAGTCATATCCTTTAGCCCTAATTTACTCTAATAATAAGAATAAAAATAATAAGTTGTGTTTGACTTCATTAATTTCTACCAAATTTCCCCTATACAATAGCATATTTATTTCTTTAATAATAATAATAATAATAATAATAATAATAATAATAATAATAATAATAAGAAGATGATGATGAAGACTAAGCAGTTGTATCCTCTCCCCAGCCTAGTTGGTCCCATGTGGTTGGGCTTGTGTCTTCTTTTGGGAGGTCACAGGTGCGAAACCCGGCTGCGGCATTTCGGGGAGGACGTCCCAATGATGGATCGTACCTACCGAGGCATGATGCGGTCTTGAGGGCAACCCGGTTTTGGTTTCCGGGCGAAGGTCAGCTTGCGCAACGGCCGGGGCCCGATCGAACATCGCGTCCGGAAGAGCGGGGCTGACGGGGGATTGTCATCGACATGAACCCGGTGACCAATAGATCTTGTACATAGAAAGTCACCCCTAAAAAAAAGACTAAGTAGTTGTGTTCGACTTCATCAATTTCTACCAATTTTTTCCCAAACTTGTCAAGCTAACAAAATTATCATCCATAGTTATTCTCAACCATACATTATTTTAATAATATATCTTTAAAACTACGATAACTTGTCACTAGGAAAATTGACTATGAAATTCGAACCGGCCTGCTTTGAAAACGTGTAATTAAACGTTTAGAGCATTATTAAGTATATCAAAACATAAAACCTCTATATACGTTCTTTTTCTTTTTTGAACGGTAAATTTGGATCACTGACGGACCACTAGAGTATCATCGTGTCACCAGCGGAACCACCCGATCATATCCATCTCCACTAAGCAATAATGCCTATACACTAATTCAGGAGAAAACCAAATAAATCTGTGAAAACCCCTTGTGAGAATCAAACTCATGATCTAATGGTCTTTAAATCTTATCTCATCACAAAAATGCCAGTAGGCTATACGTTCTTATTCTATATTACTAAACCGTTATAAACTTATAAAATAACCTGAAAAAAGTTGTTAAAGATTTTTAAAGTTATGACAATAAACTTTTGATCCTTTTTCCTTTTTCTTTTTGTAAAGTGGATGACGAATTAAAGATTTAAAGATATTTGAATGCATTGTTGTGCTGAAATGGATGGTTTTAACATATTCAATAATAACAAATCATTTGTAATAATCAGTTCAACGTTACATATAATTTGAAATTCCTTTTGAAAACGACAATACAGCAGGCCATTATTCCAATTCAACTTCTAAGTTCTGCCGTTTGTCACGCTAATAGTATATTTTGTTTTTGTTTAATATTGAAGACGCGTTGATGCCCAAAATTAAATAGCGTCACTTAGTAATTGTTAAAAAATAATTATTATAAATAAAAGGTAGAGAAACAGTTTATTAGAGAACAATGTATATAATATTATATAAACTTTTATGTATGTATACACACCTTGTTTTGATATATATATATATATATATATATATATATATATATATATTTCTTTTTTAAGTCCTTTTTTTATATAATAATGATCATAATTGCCAATATATATTTTGGACAAATAGACATACAAACTTTATAGTACGATAAATGTAATAGATGGTAAAATATTTACTGTAAGTATGTAAAGTTAAATATTAATATATTACTAATGCTTTATCTTTTTTATTGATTGATTACGGAAGTTATAAGAAAGGGAAATAATGAAGTTGGCCACTATAGCGACTTGAAGCTACCTCACGGAATATCATGGCGACTGAAACATCTTTAAAAGCCTTTTCAAAATGAAACAACCAGCTTGCGCCATGTGTTAAATAAATGGTTGTAGAGCCTTAGAGTAGTTTCAGCCTTTGTAGAGGCTTAGAGGGGACGGGGCGGTCCCGTGATGGGGCTTGAGCACGCGTTGAACTTCAACGCTACACCGCCGCCACCCTATCTTCCACGCGTTATAAAGAAAACGCGTTACCACCATTACGCGTTAAACTTTCAAAAATCCGACCGTTGGGCGCACATGACCGTTTAAAACGGTAACTTTTAATAAAAAAAAAATAATAATCCATTTTATCTATAAATATATCCACATTTTAACCATTTTTTCACACACCAAACTATATCTTTTAAACCCATTTCACACAATTTTTTATATCTTTCTCAAATGGAATTCCCTACCGATTCGACGTTTCCGATGTCTAGCGATACCGATACCGAGTCGTCTTCCGACAACGACACGCTAAACTATTTTGTGTCGGTGTATAACGAGCTTGATGCCGAGTCGTCCCGCCCAAAGAAGAAGATGGTCGGCCGTGATCGTATACGTGCCAACGAAGTTTTGATGAACGATTATTTTGTGAAAACCCGCTATACAATGCCGAAACGTTTAGAGATCGTTTTCGTTTACCCAAAGAATTATTTTTAAAGATTGTTGGAGACATCGAGGCAAGCGAGGGATGGTTTCAAGAAGGTTACGATGCGAGGGGCAAACCAAGTTTCACGCCGATTCAAAAATGCACGTCCGCCATTCGCCAACTAGCGACAGGTAACCCACCCGATCAATATGATGAATACCTAGCTATGTCTGAAAGAACTTCACGTGAGTGTTTGCAATTTTTTTGCAATGCGGTCATTAAGTTGTATTCTAACGAGTTTTTACGTAAACCGACGAGCCACGACATCTCACGTATTTATGCCGCACACGAGGCTAGATGGCATTTTCCCGGGATGCTCGGTAGCATCGATTGTACACATATCGAGTGGAAAAATTGTCCAAGAGAGTTGCGAGGGGCGTATGTGAGGGGAGACATCAAAAGACCAACCATCATACTAGAAGCGGTGGCGTCGAATGATTTATGGATTTGGAATTCGTATTTCGGTGTCCCAGGTTCAAACAACGACATCAATGTGTTGCACACGTCGCCGTTGTTTCAAAGCGTAACGGATGGTACCGCACCTTCCTCTCCTTTCTATGTTAACGGTCGACATTACAGACGAGGCTTTTATCTTGTGGATGGTATCTACCCGTCTTGGTCTGTTTTTGTGAAAGCTCCCTCATTTCCCGTCGAGGCTAAAGAAAAGGCGTTCAAAAAATTGCAAGAATCGGCAAGAAAAGATGTTGAGAGGGCGTTTGGTGTTTTAAAGGGTAGATGGGGTATACTACACCGACCGGTTCGTTCGATGACCAAGAAAGCAATACATAGCATAGTGTATGCGTGTATCATATTGCACAATATGTTGATCAAACACGACGGACGTGCAATATCCCCGGATTGGGTACCGGATCCTCCTACACAAGTTCAAGTTCCACAAGATATCAATTTACAATTGCGTAACGAAGAAACTCACTTTCGGTTGAGATACGATTTAATCGAACTAGTAGGTTCTCTAGGTTTGGAGTTTCCGGATTCGGATGAGGAGTAGGTTTTTTTTTTTTTAAATTGTATGTTCCTAGTATGTTAAATTCGAGGAGTAGGTTTTTTTTTTTTTTTTTTTTTTTTTTTTTTTTAATTGTATGTTCCTAGTATGTTAAATTCGAGGAGTAGGTTTTTTTTTTTTTTTTTTTTTTTTTTTTTACAAATTGTATGTTTCTAGTATGTGAAATTGAAGTAGTATGTTTTAAAATTAATGAAATTTTTAATTTTAGTGTTTTATTGTTAATTTCTAATTTAAAAATAAAAATTAAAAAAATTGGGAGGGAGTGATAGAATTCCATCACTAGTGATTCCACCCCTCCTACATTTCTATCACTAGTGATGGAAATTGGATTGATGACATGGCATTACTTGATTGGATAGTGGGAGTGATGGAATCCATCACTAGTGATTCCACCCCTAGTCCCCTTAGGAGTTGTAATTTTATGATATGTTTTGCTATTGTAACTTTATGCCGTTCAAGAAAAAAAAAAAAAAAAAAGAGGCTTAGGAGCTGTTTCAGCGCATCAGGGGGCACGGTCTCATAGCGGTCGAGGAGTCTATCTTGGACATAGCCTCAAGCAAGGTGGCTTTACACGTAAGATTCTTTGCCGTTAAAAAAAAAAATCCAAATGAATAGATGTACAAAAGCTTGAGCCTAAACGGTACACCATAATCTAAACCAATGATCCAACATAAGCCCATGTCATAATACCAAAAAAAATTCTCTATGTCATTGGGCCCAAACATAAAGCCCAAAGCAAACCAAGAGGTTTCCCAAAACATTTAAGACCATAGGCCCATAACCATCATGTGCATTTCTACACATCAGCATTGTAGTATTAAAGGCTCCAATAGCATCAAATTTAGCCCATTTGTGTTGGCCCATTTCCGTTCTATCCTGCCCAGATGCAAAGACCAAGCATTTTCTTTTAGGTAATGCAACCAGGCCCAAAAAAATGCAAAAGACCATATAGTGTGAGATCCTTTCATTATAGATCCTCACTAGAAATCCAATACATTCATCACAGTAATACATATTTTATTATCACACCTAGGTGCGTTAAACGAGGTGTCACAATAGAATCTAACGTGAACCGTAACATAATAATTAGCCATGTCGACCATACAAACCAAGACACAACTCGTGTATTGTAGAATAATAGAACACCAACAATTTAACACGACTAACTTTTAGCGCATATTACTCTAAAGATATACATCTACCTCTTAAAGCAATATTTTTAAAATGTAAAAAAGCTAACTAACACGAGTTAAGTTGATTCAGGACCGACCCATTTAACCAAGTATGCTAACAAGGTTCAAATGTCCAATATTAAGTGGTACAAACCTATTTAGACACACAAACCCTTAAATTAATATATCCTGTTTTAAATTTCATATCACACCCTAATCACACCATATAATATTCATTCTAAGTACACATTTCATTACAAAATCACACATCTACTTATGTAGCTAAATGATCAATAGAAAGAAACAGAAAATAAAAAAAGAAAACCAATAAGAACTAAGAAATGCCAAGACCATATTTTGGCCCAAGGGTTTGTTTGATTCATAATAACATAATATCTGCTCATGGGCTATACAAAGTGGGCCCACATTTACATTTCCAACCCTCAGGCTCATAATTTGTATACTGGATTCCCACATGGCTTGTTGTGGGCACTTGGGTGGCTTCACATGGGCTACACCCATAGCACTTGTGTTCACAACTTGGTGGTCTTGATCCAATCCTGTTTTCAATCCCTCCTTCATTCTTTATCATTTCTTCATCCTACATTAATTCAAACTCAATATTAGTCAATTGGTCAAAGGAGTAAGAAAGAAGAGAGAGAGAGGAGAGATGTACATGTACAACATGAATGAATACACAATTACTATCTAATTCCCTCAAACTAACATTTTAGTCATAAAAACTCTAATATTTGAAAGAGTTAATTACTGTTTTCGTCCTTGTGGTTTGTCATAAATCACTATTTTAGTCCATTAGTTTAAAAATTACGATTTCAGTCCCTGTAGTTTCACTTTCATAACCATTTCAGTCCACCTCGTAACCATTTCAGTCCCTGTACTGAACATAATAATGGATTGAACTGGTTACGAAAGTGAAACCACAAGGACTGAAATGGTTACGAAAGTGAAACCACAGGGACTGAAACCGCATTTTTTAAACTAATGGACTGAAATAGTGATTTTTGACAAACCACAGGGACGAAAACAGTAATTAACTCTATTTGAAAACTAAACTCCATCACATATATACCTTTGTCAAAAATCTTGAATTTGACACTGACTTGAAGGGCATGCTAAATTGAGAGGAAATAACTTGTGATTTAGTGCCTGTTGATCAAAAGATTGCAATGCTTAAGAGGATTTGTTTATTTTTGGTCCATTTTTTATGAAAAAAGCTTCAAGAATCATAATAAATAACAATAAAACACACACACACAAAAAAAAAAAAAAAAAAACTAACCTTGTTTTGTAGGGGACAAAGTTGGAGGGCCATCATTTGGTCCTAAAGGCCTGCTGTTAATTCCTCTCATTATACACATCATTATCATAACAACCCTACACAATCTTCCCTTCATTATGATGATGATGATTATGATGGTTTGTTGTTGAATGACACAAAGACAAAGAGAGAGAGAGAGAGAGAGAGAGAGAGAGAGAGAGAGAGAGAGAGAGAGAGAGAGAGAGAGAGAGAGATGTTTTACAGTTTGAAAGCATGATACAACATGATTGCATATATCTATATATACACATATATATGCATACGTGTGTGTGTATGTATATTATGTATGTGTGTGTTTATGTAAGGGTCCCTACAAAGCAACAGAAGCAAGAAAAAACCCTAAAAAATATTGGGATTCACACAATATGTTGCTTCACAAACAAGTGATTCTATTTACTTGCTAAAGATCCCCAATAACTGTATATTTTTACCTTTTGACAACTCACTTGAATGAGAGAGAGAGAGAGAGAGAGTATTGTAGTGTGTGTTATATAAAAATAGTTCTGCATGGAAGCAATCTTTAAGCTACTTGTGTATAGACTAAAGAACTATTTTTTGAATCAGAAACTTTTATTCCACAAATGGAAGTAAATAAATCAAGTGATAAGATAAAGCATCATACTTTTTTACCCTTTATTTGATGGCATATCATCAATGAGTTGGTTAAAAAGTAATGAATGAGGGCACTACTTAAATAGAGTCAACTCTCATGAGAGTTTGATCACATGTATGTGGATGTACTGGTTCTTTCAAGTTTTAATCTGGGCCATTGCTTGAATCTTGTATGGCCTACTGTATAACAGTGTATAACAGGATATTAGTTTAATAGTAGATGAGGAGTATTCATTGCACTTTGGGTACCACTATGTATTTGTACCAAGTACAATCAATAATGTACTCTAATTCAAATAAGTTGTTTTAAGGGTCAATATGCATTTGATTGCAACTATGAATATTAAATATTTTTAATCTTGTATAACTTAATGTATATATGTCCTTGTGGATATTCTATCTCTTTAAGGGTTAATTATATAAAAAAATATTTAAATTTGGTTTTAAACTTATTTTAAAACAAATACAACAATAATACTTTCAAGTTATTTAAAGTAAACAGGCGTAAAGATTAGATGTTAATATGATAACGATACAGTCGACATGTATGTTAATTTTTTTTTGCTGATATATTCCTGATCTAGCACTGACGTGTCATATAAAACCCGATTATGCCTTGGGGTGGGCGGGGAGGACCACCGGCCAGGGCCCGATATTTTAAGGGACACGTTTTTTTATGAAAAACCCGATATGTATATGCAAAATATTTTTTAATAGGGTATACACATACACACACCAACATAGGCCCCTTACAAAACTATTCTTATGGTTTAGATTAGTTATTAACCCCTTTGACATTAGGTTTAGACCTTTAGTGAGCCCAATACCCAATTTCGTTAACGCCTAAGGGCACATTTTTTCAAGCTCGAACAGGGTACACGAATTCTCAGGGCCGGCCCTGATGTTAGGTTAACATAAAATCATGACTAAGAAAAAAAAAAGGTATACAAAAGATATATAATTAAGGAACCGTTTAGCGATATAATCTCAAAATTTCTTGAAAATATGAGATTTTAGGCCTCTAGTTTAAATCAGGGATTCGATTACAATATTACATAACACAAGTTTCACTACATAATATGTATGATACTCTTATAACACGATTTGGGACACAATTTTTAGTCTTTTAAAATATTGGACCAAACCTCATATTTCGGATAAACTTATACAACCATTTTTATATATAATAAAAAAAACTAATGCCATATTACATTGAGTGGAGTGTATAAAGGTAAGTTAATAAATAGTTGGAAAAGATTTACACTATTATGTGTAAAAATGTGAGAACTAGCTTATACCTTCCATACACAGTAATAGCAATAGGTGTGAAGTAGGATGAGCAATGTGCACTCCTTTAGAGACTGATTTTGAATGTGGAATGGGAAAGCTTTTGCTTGAATAAGTCAATAAATTTTGATGGGATCTATGAATGTTGTAAAAATAAATATAGATTACTAGTCTATGTCAACATGGTAACGATAATATTATTTGAAGTGTTAAATAATTATTGCATACTGAGTTAGGTAACGACTTAAAACTTATACTTTTAAATAAGTTAAGTGTGTGTTTTGATTTCACGTCACTCTCCACATCACTATTTAACGCCCCTAAACATCACGCCACAGTAGTTAAAGAGGGCCCACCATGGGGGTGCATGTATTTTTTAGTTAAATCATAATGTGACAGTTAAAAGGTGGCCGTTAGATGAAGTTTATTATCTAAGTGGCGGAACGTTATCTTGACATACGAACATATATATAGCCTTCAAACACAGCTAAACCTTATAATTAAATAATTATATAACTTATTTTTATAAATAAAATTCATTTGTGTTTATAAAACATTACTATGTTATATCGTTAGACGTATTTGATAATAAGCCTTTTCTAATAGAATAATTTTTTTACTTGTGTGTATCAAAAATATACTTGTCCGTTATATACAGAAGCACCTTTGTGTACAGAATTAGGACGATAAAAACACTTGTACTAACTTATTTAAACGTTCAAAATGTTTTTATGTGGTCTTACACACAAAAAAAAAACAAAAAAAAAAAAAAACAAAAACAAACAAAGAAACAAGTAAAAAAAGAAAAAAAAAAACTACTGAATAATACGGTGAAGTTAATATATTATCCCTTTATATATGTCGCCCAATATAGGAAGAAGGTCCTTTATGTGTGTATGCAGCGGCGGATGTAGCATATAGTAAGGGGTGGCGTCCGCTACGGTTTGGCGTTCCGGCGGTAGTGTAAAACTAGTGTAAATTTTGAAAAATTTGACGCTTTTTCGATTTCGTTACCGCTTATTTCTAAAACGTTACGGCTTGGCACGAATCCTAGATCCGTCACTGTGCTATGTTTTTTTTAATCTTGTTTTTTAGTAGTCGTATGTGTGAGTTGTCTGCAATTAATTAATGTGTGTGATATGGGCATCTGATTGGTTCAGTGAAAGATAGATGTTCTCTTTGATATCTCAACCATCTACATTTGCAAGAACCTGAGTCACATACTCATTAATGCTCTTCTTATGATTTTATGGTATTATTGGTATATGCTTTTAACCATAAGTTTATGTCTAATAGTTTCACTAAAAGTGGTTTTACGTCCGTCACGTAGATAACAATGTCACACTCATTAAGGTATACAATGGTCTCACAAGAATTTCAATATTTTTTTAGAGTAAATTGACAAAATTGTCCCTGAGGTTTGTACATATTTGCTAGTTTCATTCAAAACAACTTTTTTGTACCATATTTTGAGTTTTTTTGTCATTTTTATCCAAATGTCCATTTTTTTGGCCAAAATCGTCCCTGAAATTTGGGATTTTTTTGTCATTTTCATCCAAATGTTTGATAGAAAAAATAGAGCAAATTAGACGTTTGAATAGAAATGGTAAAAAAAACCCAAAAGTGAAGGACTATTTGGTACAAAAAAGTTGTTTTGGATGAAACTGACAACCATACCAAACATCAGGGACGATTTTGGCAATTTACTTTTATTTATAATTTTTTTGGTCGAGATATGTTGAAGGCAAAATCAGGAAAAGTTGCTAAGCATAAAAAAACTTGTACTGAGAATCAACATGTATTCATTCCCTTTGCCTTTGACACCTTTGGTTCCCTTGCTTCTGAAGCAGTTGGGTTTTTAAACAGAGTGCAGAGGGTCGTGCACGATAATTTATCGACGCCAAAGAACCAAAGTACTTTTTTGATAGAACTGGATTTGCTATTCAACAGAGGGTTGTGACACAGCTTGTTGCCCGTTTAGCTGTCATCCTTATATACTTTTTCTATCGAAGAAGATTTGTTTGTGATAAAAAAGTTGTTTTATTAGAAGCATATAGAGTTAGAGGTTTTTGATTGGGTAACAAAATAAAATAAACAAAGTTGCCCACACTCATGATTTTGCCCATCACACCCTAAGGGCGGTGCTTCACGCCCAATTTAGGTGATGTGGCGTGGGGCGTAGAAGCATTATACATATCTTTTTATTTTTATCAATTGTAACTTCGTTGTTTTTTTGGTAACGGTAAGAAAATCACTAAAAATGCAACAACCGTTAAAAATCAGTTTTTAACTTTCATTTTATAGCGTAACGACCGTTAAAATCACTAATGACCCGCTTGACAATTCAAAAAAAATATAGGGACGTATTGAAAGAAGTTGTAAGTATCTAAATGGATTAGCGCCATAACAATTGGTTTGCCAACTAGAAAATGGATTAGCGCCATAACAATTGGTTTGCCAACTAGAAGTGATTGGATACGTTTTCTAAAAAAGAAATAATGTATCGACGTGTTTATGTAACATTGAATAAACATTGACAATATATCTATAGCTAAATCTTGCTTGAAGTTGTGACAATTAGTTGTTTCGATAAACAATAAACTTCTACAGATTCACATGTAAAGTGGCTCCATTAAACCGAATCAAATTTGTTTCCGCTCATTAACGAGCCACGTTAACTATATCCAAACACTAAAAACCACATATTGTTAACCAAAAACACAATAACAAGATAATCCGTCACTTTCAAAACTCGATACCAAACACCCCACTAACAAAATTGATAAAAGGATTATCAGTGGCATAGAGTAACAACTAACAACATAAGTAATCCCATAACATAGTTGACTAGATGACTTCTACTATCTGTGTCAACAGTTAACTATTAATGATGATCAATTCGCTAATACTAATACAAATAGTTACTAGTGCTTAGTGCTTACCACTTAAAGATGTTAATTACTCCCGATTGCCTCTTGGTCTAGAGGCACCTGATGCTAATTCCCACCAAACTGTTAAAGTTGTGCAAGTTTAAGTCTCACAAAGTAAGCAATATGTAGTTTTAGGAGCCCACAAAGTGAGCAATATGTAGTTTTAGGAGCATATTTTAAGAGGGTGTGTGTTAGTTGTAAAAAAAGAACATTTGAAAGATTTTACTTTTTAGGGTAAATTGCTTCAATAACGGCTTCAACTTCTTCCATAGCTCTTTCAATAAACACCTGGTTCCTTGCCTTGTTCAATCAAGTTTGGGCCCTTTGCTCTTTTTCCTTTTGTATATTAAAAAAAGAGTAAGCTGTTATTTTCATCCTTTGGTTTATTGAAAAAATGCCAGTTCAGTCTATTCTTTGTTTTTCTGCCATTTTTGTCATAAACGTTTCCATAATAATCCATTGAGTTAATTGCCATTTTAGTCCCTGTAGTTTGGCCCATTTTGCCAGTTTAGTCCAAAGGTTTCATTTTTAACATCTAGATCCAAAAATGTTTCATCGTTGCCATTTTGGTCCAACTGACTTAACTCCATCCATATTTGTCAAGTCTGCCAAGGGCATTTTAGTCATTTTAGCAATAAAGGGTTAATAAAAAGAAAAATGAAATGACTAAAATACCCTTGGCAGACTTAACATATATGGATGGAGTTAAGCCATTTGGACCAAAATGGCAGCGATGAAACCTTTTTGGATCCAGATGTTAAAAATGAAACCTTTGGACTAAACTGGCAAAATGACCCAAACCACAGGGACTAAAATGGAAATTAACTCTAATCCATTTTGTTAACTCCATTTAAGACTGTTTGTTAAAGAAGGGGTAGATTTGTCATTCCACATATTCAATTATTATTTTTAAACAAAACCCATTGAATATGTGGAATGACAATCTAACTCTCCTTAAACAAACAATTTTAAACGGGTTAACAAAATGTATGAATCTGGCATATTTTGGAAAACGTTAAGGACGAAAATGATAGAAAAACAAAAAAAAATGGATTGAATTATCATTTTTTGACAACCATAAGGATGAAAATGACAGTTTACTTAAAAGAAAAAAAGAAAAAAAGAAACAAAGTATGTGAGTGATGTATAATACACGAATGAATAATGTGTGAGGTGACCTGACTAACTTTTCCTTAATGTCACCTGACTATTGAATTTAAACTAATTATTTCCTTTCTATCCTTTTATTTTTATTATTATTTTGCATAATAATTAAGCCAAATTTTCCAATTGTCTCATTTGGTTGTTCATATTAAACAACTGTATAACTTTAACAAGATTAAAACTTGAGTGATTTATACGTAAGAAGAAATTAAATACGTATGACTTTACTAATGATATTAAAATATGCATATATGTTAGATTAGAAAATACTTTGAGTTGTTTTGTAATAAGTTCAGGGACTAATATGTCAACTCTATAATAGTTCAGGGACCTTAGTGTTAGTTTGTAAATGCTGTTATAAACAGTTGAAGTCAACATGGAAGTTAGCTTGGTTTTTGGGTCTTCTCTCTCTCTCTTGTGTTTCTCTCTCTAAAATTGAGCTCCAACATTGGTATCAGAGCATCGATCTTGGTGTTCTTGTATCAATTCAAACAAATTCGTTTCAGTTCCACGAGATTGATCATTTGTTCGATCAATTTCATTCGTTCATTTCAATTCAATCGAATTAGATCATTGTTCGGTCAATTCGTTCGATTCAAACAAAATGGCAACAAAAACACGGAATCAAGAACTCGAAGAACTTGTTAAAGAACACGAAAAGATGATTCAACAGTTCACCACAACAATTGATGATCTTAGGGTATCGAATTCAGCAATCCAGTCAACATTGACAACTCTAACAGAAAAGTTGTTAAACAAGGAAGGATTGGATGATGACATGGTCATTACAAATGTGAAATCTGATCGACCACATATGAATACTCGATTCTGTAAGCTGGAATTTCCCAAATTTGATGGGTCGGATGTGGACGGGTGGATATATAGGGCTGAACACTTCTTTATGGTGAATGAAACACTAGAGGATGCAAAGATGAGGATTGCAGTAATTCATTTGGAGGGGAAGGCTTTACAATGGCATCAAGGCCATCTTAAGGCCAGAGGAATCACGATTAAAGACATACCTTGGGATGAGTATAAGAAAGATGTGGTGCATAGGTTTGCAGATTCATTTGTAGAAAATGCTTTAGAAGATCTTGTTTTACTCAGACAAACAGGAGATTTACAAGATTACTGTGATGCTTTTGATACCTTATTAAATAAGGTATCTAATATCAATGAATCACAAGCTGTTTGCCTGTTCATTCATGGTTTAGCCCATTCAATTGCTGGTCCTGTATGAATGTTTAAACCAGAAACTTTGAAGAAGGCTTATTCCTTGGCTAGAATTCAAAATTCTACAAACATTAAGGCTAAAGGGTATCCTCATTCAGTAACCAAAACTGCGTCTCCCTTGAATGGTCCTGTAAGT
Organism: Helianthus annuus; assembly: GCF_002127325.2. NCBI lineage: Eukaryota > Viridiplantae > Streptophyta > Magnoliopsida > Asterales > Asteraceae > Helianthus > Helianthus annuus. The sequence continues at coordinate 2,383,652 of NC_035436.2, read as the reverse complement.
GCTTCTAAAATTCCCTTATTACCCTCTCCAAACACAAACTCAGTTGGGTCAACAAGTACTAGTAAGGGGGTGAATAAAACTGTGAGAAGTAAGGAGATAGATGCAAAAAAGGGCTAGGGGTGAATGTTTTTGGTGCCCAGAGAAGTTTACTCCTACTCATGTGTGCAAGAATAAACAGTTTTTTACAATTGAGGTTCATGGGGAAGAAGATGAGATAGAAGAAGAATCCGAGTCTATTGTTCTGCCTAATCAAGTGATTACAGATCCTTTAATTTCTTTGCATGCTATATCAGGTATTACTTCTTTTTCAACAATGAGAGTGATTGGCACTATAGGTACTAGACAGCTGCAAATCTTGATAGATTCAGGCTCAACACATAATTTCATTAACCAAGATTTGGCAGCCAAGTTGAAATGTCCCACAAAAACAGTCAACTCTATGCAAATAATAGTAGCAGATGGTAATAAACTGAATTGTATGCAGTTATGTGAAATTTCCAATGGGTCATGCAAGGTAGTTGGTTCAAGGCTGACATGTTTTTAATTCCTTTGAGTAGCTATGATATGGTTCTTGGGGTACAGTGGTTGAGGGAATTGAATGATATTAGTTGGAATTTTAAAGAGCTAACCATGAAGTTTAAAGTGGGTCATTTAACTTTTGAGTTGAAGGGTTTGGATAACAATAATACAGTTACTCTTTGTTCAGCTGAAAAGTGCAATGATCTGATCAACAAGAAGTCCGCTGTAGCTTCTTGTCAATTGTTTAGTATCCAAGATCATAATAATGATAGGAATCAGTTGGAACCTGCAATACAAGGTACTGTACAAGATGCTGCAATACAAACTTTGTTGAAACAGTTTGAAGATATTTTTCAAGAGCCTACTCAGTTGCCTCATTCAAGGCAATGTGATCATAAAATTGTCCTCACCAATGAAGAAGCTGCCATCAATCAAAAACCATATAGATATCCTGCTGGTAAAAAAGATGTTATAGAGAAAATGACTCAAGAAATGCTAGACTCAGGAGTGATCAGGGAAAGTCAAAGCTCATTTGCATCTCCTGTGGTGTTGGTTAAAAAGAAAGATGGTTCTTGGAGGATGTCCATTGACTATAGGAAAATAAACAATGCAACAGTTAAGAACATGTATCCTATTCCTCTCATTGAAGAGCTTTTAGATGAATTGCATGGGGCTACTATTTTTTCAAAACTGGATTTAAGGGCAGGTTATCATCAAATTCGAATGTATGATAAAGATGTGCATAAGACAGCTTTTAGGACCCATCAAGGGTTATTCGAATTCTTAGTAATGCCATTTGGCCTTACTAATGCCCCAGCCACTTTCCAAGCTTTAATGAATCCAGTTTTTAAGGATCTCATCAGGAAGTGTGTTCTTGTGTTCTTTGATGATATTTTAGAATTCAGTTCTGATCTAAGGCAGCATGTGAAGGATCTGTCACAAGTATTCCTGTTGTTTAGACAACATGCATTACTAGCTAAAAAGTCTAAGTGTTCTTTTGTTGGTTCAAGAATAGATTACTTGGGGCATATCATATCAAAGGAAGGGGTTTCAACTGATCCAACAAAAATAATGGCCATCAAAGATTGGCCTCTTCCAGAAACAGTGTCACACCCCGATTTCCACGTGTATCACCGGTGGGCCCGGTGGGGGATTACCGTGACGTAGTTGGCAACAATATAGTCAAATCACACAATATTTAAATGCACAGCGGAAGCATAAAGATAGATTATATTTCAACCATCGAATGTAATATCCAAGTATCACGAATAGTCGAAATAAATCCACAGGGGATCAAAATAAAATAGAAATATTGTTCAACAGATAATGGCATCCAAAGCCTGCGAGACTCTAACGATGCTAAGGAGTGGCCAGCCTATTTCGTGTAGAACCTACATTCAATCTTTTTGGGGAAAATACGTCAGTTTACACTGGTAAATACATTCAACCGACACTTTTGAAAAAGGTTTAATAAAATTGATTTGAATGCACAAGGCACAAACTCTTTATAACTTGGGATAATTTATAAATTAAATCTTGTAAAAGAATTACATGTTCACTATGCGTTCAGTCGCCCGTGTCGTGCCGGGTTTAAGGTTAATAGACACGCCACATAGCATAAAGCCGTGGCGGGAAAACCAACGGTTATACCTTTAATAATATAGACACATTTTCGGGTGTACGCCTACACCCGTGTGTCGGGGTCGTGGCCATTTCGTAAAATGATGCCAATGATATCCGGGACATGGTCATTAAGCTCCCAAAGGCGTAAAGCCAACAAAACAAAATTTTAAACGGGTCACATTGACAATAACCAACTACTAATGAGTTGGGTCAATTGCCCAACCAAGCGGTATCTTTATATACCGTAACCCAAGCCCGTATAACGGAAAATAAGTTAAAAGTATTTACCTGAGCAAGTAATAATCCTCAATCAAACAAATGCAAGAATCTTTTACTGGTCTCTTATTCTGGAACGAAGGTTTATAATAACCTATTAGAATCCTAACGGGTCTTTAATTTAGTCTTAGCTTAGACCGGTCAGTTTCAAAGGATAAATAAGGTTTAATCGCGTGAAAGGCGAAAACCGTGGATGGAATGTGATTTGGACCCAACAAGTTTGAAGACTTGTTTTATATGGGTATAATAACCACACTCTGGATTTTGAAGTAAAAACGATAAGGTTTGACCCGTTGCGGCTAGTTCATGTAAACTAGCTACATAAACCGAACCGTGCGCGCAAAAGGCGTAACGGGTAACCGTAAGTGTCCTACAAAGGTTTCCTAAGTGAATATGCTCTAAAGAGGTTGTGGTATCAGTAGGATACCTTCCATTATGCCCATAACGAGTTTAAATCCAATATACACCCCGTAGGGGTATTTCGGTCTTTTTAAAGATTATAAAAGAGATTTCCGAGTTCTACAGGAAATCTGAGTTTTCCGAATAGTTTATAAAGTTCAAAACACCTTATTTATTATTTAAAATCAGTAGCAACTGGAATCGGGTCAAAATACCATGTAGAACTCAAGTTATGTCCGAAAAGGGTATATTCGGTATTTATCGAATCGATGCCATAACCGCAGGTTATGAGCAGGTTAAAAATAATTAAAAATCTTTAAAAATCCCAAAATATTACTTTACATCAGTGTGTAAAAGGTTTGCTGTCGAAATTTGGGCTTAGATAGGCTTTACGCTAAATGCGCCGTTTAATTACTAAAGTTTCCGTAATTGCGCTATTTAGCATAACTCCTATTCTAGACCTCGGTTTGACATGAAATTTTAGGGACATGTTTAGAAATCAGTAACTAAGGTTATGGTCCTTTCACATGTCCAAAATTCTCGTTTTAAAGTAAAAAGGGCGTTATGGTCAACTTTTAAGCATTTAACGGAAATGTGCAAAAGACTCGGACAAACAATGAACTGGTCACAGAGGGTTATACCATCATGTAACCTGGTCCTAAGAGAGTCCTAAGGCATATCTAAATCATATCATAACGGGTCAGAACTGAAGTCCAAGCAAAAGTCAAAGTTTTGCGACTTTCGGTTCCGAACCGGGTCAAAAACAGTAAATGGTCGGATCAAACAAGCTTAGACCAGTTATTATACTTATTATCATGTTATATGAGTGTCAAAACAGGTTACACGCCATCTACATTACTGATTATGCATAAAATCGAAAGTTAGCATTCTGTTGACTTTTTCTAAGCAAGTTTGACTCGACATTTGGACTAGTTAGAGTGAGAATCAGAGGGTGCCCTTTTAAGGGTTTAAAGCCCACATAATTACCAACATATAGCTACCTTTGATTCGGCTAATCACTGGACCATTTGTGATTAACTGTTAAGTCAATCGTTAATTACGACGGATTGACTTTTAAGCTATATCTAAGCAAAACTTAATCAAGAAAGGGTGGAGCACACTTACAAGAGTCCTATGCACGACCAGGGATGCTAAGAGAGAGTGCTTGAGCTCCAGAAGTGATCAAGAGAGCAGTTGAAGGTGTGAAGAACAATGTTGCTACTTATGGTCCTTTTATACTAGTTTAGGATGCATAAGATCATCACAACAAGGCCTACAAGTGTTCTTGGATGATCAACAACTGTCCCTGAGTGCTAGGGGACATTTAGGGGGCGCCCATGCTCGCAATAATGGCATATAAGTCGGTTAAAACAGCAAACAGTGCTTCTGTCTGACTTTTCTGCATCTGGGGGGCTGACGCGGCCCGCGTTAAGGATCATGCAACCTTTATGCGGGTCGCCTGAATCCTAATGTCAGAGCCCATATCTACACTGTCAGTACGGCCCGCGTAAGATCCTTTCTTTCTTTAACGCGGCCCGCCTGAGACCTGTTTTTCAATATTTTCAAATCTTTTTAATTATTGCACTTGGCCTTTGGGTTTCGAAGGGGTAACTTTGCGTTTTGGGCCTCGTTAATTTACGTATAAGGGCCCCGTGGCTTTTACCCAACTTATTAACCCTTGGTTAATTCATTATTACCCGAAAAGTCATAACTTTCAAAGTTTGACGCTTTTAACCCTTCGCATACGATTTTGATCATAACTTTCTCGTTTTAAAACGGAACTTCGCGAAATTTATATCGCGCATTCTAGTGAGTATAATTTACCATTACAAAGCCTCAGGTATGCCCAAAGGTCACTCAGAGGTATAACTTAAACATGTTGACACATTTGGCCCCTGTAGTTTGTAATTCCTCACTTTCTTCCACAATTCGTTCCGTACGATCCATGATTTATTCGTTTGAAGGTACGAGCATCATTTAGGGTTACTGTACAGTATATTTATCCCTCGTTGATATTTTTAACCCTCGAATTTACATACTTTTAATGTTTATCAACTTTAGTCCTTTATTTAGTATTTAATACCACGTGTAAACCTAAGACATGTGTCAATACATTATTGGACGCAAAAATTTCGAGGTGTTACAAACAGTCAAACAGTTGAGGGGCTTCCTGGGGTTAGTAGGGTATTACAGGCGCTTTATTCAAGGTTTTGGTTCAATTGCTAAGCCTTTAACTGATTTGTTGAGAAAAGATGCTTTTAAATGGACTGGGGAAGCTACTCAAGCCTTTAATGATCTCAAAAATGCTTTGATTCACTCTCCTGTGTTAGCCTTACCAAACTTTAATGAACCTTTTATTCTGGAAACTGATGCATCTTCTAAGGGTATTGGGGCAGTGCTGATGCAAAAAGGACACCCACTGGCTTACATGAGTAAGGCTTTATCAGCCAGACAACAAAGTCTATCTGTTTATGAAAAGGAACTCCTAGCAATTCTGATGGCAGTCAAGAATTGGCATCATTACGTGATCATCAATAAGTTCATTATCAGAACTGATCAAAATAGTTTGAAGCATTTGTTAGAGCAAAAGGTTGTTACCCCTTTGCAACATACTTGGCTGTCCAAACTTATGGGGTACAACTATGAGATTGAATATAAAAAGGGGTGTGAAAATAAGGTAGCTGATGCATTGTCAAGGAAGCAAGGTATGTGCTTGTTACAGATGGGATTAAGTGCTGTGGAACCCTTATTATGGAAAAAAAATTGAAGCTTCATGGGAATCTAACTTAAACTTGCAAGATATAATAAAGAAGTTGACTGAGGGTAAAATAGTCAAAAATTTTGTTTGGGATGGCCATAAGTTGTTGAAGAAAAATAGGATTATCATTGGCTGTGATCAGCAGTTAAGGCAGGAGATTATTACACTTTATCACAGTTCAACACTTGGAGGGCATTCTAGGTTCATTCCTACTTATAGGAAGATCAAACAGTACTTTACTTGGTCCAGATGTTCTAAAGATGTGAGAAATTTCATTAAACAGTGCAATGCGTGTTTAAAAGCTAAATATGAGCCAATAGCATCACCTAGGTTGTTGGAGCCCTTACCTGTTCCTCAAACTGTTTTCAGTGATTTGACAATGGATTTCATTTCAGGGTTACCTAAGGTGAATGGGAAACAATCCATTTGGGTAATTGTGGACAGGTTCACCAAGTATGCTCATTTTTTACCCCTGGTGCATCCCTACTCAGCTTCTCAATTAGCTCAACTCTTTTTGGATAATATTTTCAAACTGCATGGCTGTCCATAGACCATAATCTCTGATAGAGATACATTATTCATGAGCAATTTTTGGCAAGAATCTCTTAAACTCCAAGGCATTGTGTCTGCTATGTCAACTTCTTAGCACCCACAAACTGATGGCCAAACAGAAGTCTTAAACAGGTGCTTGGAGACCTATTTGAGGTGTATGGCGATGGAAGTTCCTAAATAATGGCCAAAGTTTTTATCTTTAGCTGAATGGTGGTATAACACCTCCTTCCATTCTGCAATTGGTATGTCCCCTTTTCAAGCCTTATATGGGATGATACCACCTTTACATGTTCCATTTATACCCAATGATACAAATGTGGCTTTTGTGGAACAACTGTTTTTGGAAAGAGAAAATGTGCTGCAAGTACTGAAGTTTAATTTGTCAAGGGCAAGAAACAGAATGAAACAGCAGGCAGATCTGCACAGGTCAGACAGGAACTTTGATGTGGGACAATGGGTGTTTATAAAATTACATCCTTATGTGCAGTCTACTTTAAGAGCCAACAGATACACTAAATTGAGTCCTAAGTTTTATGGACCATTTCTGATTATTCAAAAGGTGGGCAAGGTTGCTTATAAGTTGGATCTACCACCAGATGCTCAAATCCATCATACCTTTCATGTTTCCTTGTTGAAGGCTGCTACTGGACCACTTATTGCTCCTACACCACTGCCTATGGCACCACGTTTTAGCCTACAACCTCAGGCTATATTGGACAGAAAAATGGTTAAGAGGAACTCTAAGGTGGCTATCAAAGTTTTGGTTCATTGGGCTGGGTTGCCGACTTCTGATGCTTCATGGGAGTTTTTGGATGATTTTCGCTTGAGATTTCCAGATTTTGATACTTGAGGACAAGTATGTTGTTGAGGGGGAAGTATTGTTAGATTAGAAAATACTTTGAGTTGTTTTGTAATAAGTTCAGGGACTAATATGTCAATTCTGTAATAGTTCAGGGACCTTAGTGTTAGTTTGTAAATGCTGTTATAAACAGTTGAAGTCTGTTAATGGAAGTTAGCTTGGTTTTTGGGTCTTCTCTCTCTCTTGTGTTTCTCTCTCTAAAATTGAGCTCCAACAATATAACATATACATAGAACCAGTAAGAACTAGTAATGAAGGTACACATGTTGCCACAGATTTTCTTTTATCAAAAAATTTAAGTAAAAAAAAACTCCGTGAAAATAGGTCAATAGAATAAAAAGCTAAGGAAGTTAAAAAGAAAAGGATAAAGAATTTTGAAAAAAGGAAAAAGGGATTAGATAACTTTTTTTTTTTAAAAAAACAACTAGTTTGAAACCAGTCAAACTTGAACCAAACCGGTTAATACTCAGTTTCAAACCCGAATCAAACCGGTTGAGACTCAATCTCAAACCAGAACAGAACCAATACTTCCCCACAAAAACCAGTTAGGAACCAAAACCGGGCTGGACAAATCCCGGTTTTTGACAACCTTTGTCCCCACCCGTACCGCTTTCAACAAGAACCAATTTGAACCCAGGTTCCGATTTGAGCACCACTAGTCAAGGCTTATGATTTTTATCTATGCAAAATTTGAGGAAATTGATTCGATCATCAGAGTCCAACTTTGGTATGTGATTCAAGACATCTGTACGACATACTTTTCTTCAAATATAAAAAAACATACTTTTTTTTTCTTCCTTATCTGGCTTCCAGTCTACTAAGAAAACCAATTCGTACGTTATCATTCTAGGTTTGGTTGGCAAAAGCGACTTCTTTTTCTTTTTCGTGATTTAAAACGACCGATTAAATCATGGTCTTTTCTTAAGAAAGCTAAAAAAATAAAACACGTCACAAACGTGGCGATTTCAAAGAATAGAAAGATTTGATATGCTAATGAAACATAGAAGACAAAAAAAAGCTTATTGATATGCTAAAGAATAATTGAAATTTAGTAATCGTTTACAAAATCAACAAACTAATTAGGGGTGTTAAAAAGATGTCTTGTTTATATGATGTCAAGTCAAACTCCTAACATGAACTTAGGGAATTTAATTTTACGTACAAAAAACTACATGAACGCAAAAATTAGCTGAGACATTAACCCAAACATAACTCATGTATACATATGGTCACGACCTGTTTAACACTCAAAAAAATATTATCCTTGTGATTGATCCATAAGCTAAATGTGTTCGTTGATTGAAGAGAAAATAATTAGAACTTGTTTAGACTAAATTCAAACTTGTTAACTCTATTTTAACTATTTTATGTTTGTGCGGTATTAGAAATTCACATAACTAAAACTTTGTGAAATAGATGAAAAGTATTAGGAAATTTATTAAAGAGTAAATTACGATTTTGGCCCTTCTGGTTATATCACTTTTACCCTTTTAACCAGAGCCGTCCTCGAAAACTTTCGAAAAAATTTGGGCCTCGGGCGACGAAAAGATTTGGGCCCAAAATTATGGTTAAGGGTAAATGAATTACAAAAATAAAAAACTTAGCGATGGAGCAAAGACTAAAACTTGTGACCTTTAGATTATTTTGAAATGGTTTTTGCCACTACACCACCAATATTTTTTTTTCCAAAATAAACGGATGAATATACTATATATATAATTTAATAAATATATAGAAGCTTATAAAGACTTTTCGGGCCCGTTGAAATTTTGGGCCTCGGGCGTCGGCACAGGTTTGCCGGGCCCAGAGCCGGCCCTGCTTTTAACCCAAAAAGAATCTTTTAACATATGACCCCTAACACTAACCCCATCCATTTACTTTTAGGGCCCAAAAGGGTAAGAAAAAAGTACGTTGGGGGCCAAAAGAGTTAGAAAAAAAGACGTTGGGAGCTCAAATATTAAAAGATTCATTTTTGGGCTAAAAGGATAAAAGTGATATAACCATAGAAGCCAAAATCGTAATTTACACTTTATTAAAACTACATAAAATTCTTATGTTATATGTTAACTACAGAATTGACACATCATATCATTCGAAAGACCATAAACCATTCGCATAGCACAAATGTTTTATAATCAGATTTAGGTTTCAATTATAGTGCGGTTAAAAGTATAGTAGTTTTATTTGTCTTAGGTAGGGCTGTTAATTTTTATCCAGAACCCGATCCCGACCCGAACTTAAAATCATCCGAACTCGAATTAGCGAATACCCGAAAAACACGAACCTGAGAAACCTGAACTTGACAAACCCAAACTTTAAATCATTCGGTTATCGGGTCATTTTTTCCCGGCCAAAACCTCGAACAACCTTACCCGAAAAACGCGAAACACGAAACCCGAAAAAAAAATCCGAACATTTATTGTTTTTTTTCTTATAAAAGTGTTTAGATTTGGAGACTTTGATATATAGAACATTAAGTTTTAGGACTTCTAAATATTATAATTGCATATTGTCAACTAATGTTTGAACTTTAATGATATTTTTAAAGTAGCAATATGAATTTTGATAATATTTTACAAAAAAAAAAAACATTTATTTTCGGGTAAAGGAAAAAAACATTTATTTTCATTTTACATCTAAACCCGAAAGCCGAATAACCCAACCTGAACTAACCCAACCCCGACTAACCCGAACTTTAAAATGGGCCGATTATCGGGTCAATTTTTTTCATAAAAAAACCCGAATAACCGGACCCAAAAAACCCGAAACCTGATAAACATCCCTAGTCTTAGGTTCAAGCTTAAAAGTTAAAACACAAAACTTTCACATCTCCTTTAGATGTGACGAGTAAAGACTTCGTAACAAGTTTAATTGAAAACGACAAATTATCAAATCACTTGGGTTTTTATGCATTAATAACTTGTACCAAATGCAGTAAAAGTTGTACATTCATCGTCATTGATTTGTTTTAGCTTCATTGATGTTAATAGGTTACCCTAATGTCTAATGTCATTAATCCAACTAATCTTATTTGTCTCCCCATAAAAGTATCATCCTTTATTTAAGGCATGATGACTTACTTTCTATATATTCACATTTTTAAGGGATGAATTTGGTATTCCATCTATGAGTTTTTCTAAAATGCGAGATTCTTTGCCAAGTTCACTATTGTATTAACTTTGCTAAAGCTTGACATTCATGTTTCTTTCTTCATGAAATGACTTGATTTTGACTAAAAAAACAAAAACCTTGATATTGATTTTTTCTGTTTTGTCTCAACCTCTTACTGGCTCTATTTACATATATCAATAGTGTGTTACCGTTCAAGAAAAAAGATCAACTCAAATTACATTATCAGTTAATTTAGGTTTACTTAAATTATACAACAAACAAAATAACGACCACATTAACATGATGAGGCATGCCAATGAAGAAGCATGAACCTGAGCGGGTCGATACTTCTACGATAATGGATACGGATATGGTCACACCTCGTCTTCTCCGACTCGTCCTAGACCTGCAAACAAGAAGAAGAGAGAAAAATGGGGATGTAGAGACGGCCGGTAGGGGAAGAATCCCCTATTTCCAGCTACAAAAGTGTTTGCCCCATGTATCATGTCCTAATGAGGAGGTGGAGACCTCCTTATATAGGAGATATGGGAAACCCTAACCTCAATGGGCCAAGCCCAGTTAGGGGTTGTCTCTATAAGCCCACAGCATAGTGTAGTATATAAACTACAATGCGCTGGGCTTCGCGAGTTAGTACGCAATAATAATAATATTTAACATAAAAGTCGATAAGTGTTTAGGCCGGGTCAAATACCTTAACTCGTCAATATAATTTACCATCTCAAAACATTCACGAATAGGCTAGCACCACCCAAAACCATTGTTTGTTGTAATCACCTACTTGATGTCGCCGACATTATCGCTGCCACCGCCAACACCACCTCATAAGTCATTGTTGTCTCCACCGCCATCTCCACCAATCGATATATTCGCTGAACCCAACCAGATTTTTTTTTTCTAAAATGTCTCATTTTAACTTGATATTGTTTTTGTTAGAACCTTGGTTTTGACCTGAACCTAGTTGATACATATTTAAAGGGGATTTATTTTAATCCGAATCCAGTTTAAGCCTAACTTTGTTTAACTAAAGCTATGGTTAAGATTTGAAGAATTTAGATGAATTTAAAAATAAATTTAAATTATAATAGGATTAAGATGTGTTTTTTAGATATTTATTTTTGCTTAATTTCATAACTAATTTCTATTCATGTGTCTTTATCTTTATTAATTTGTCTTTATCTTTATTAACTGATAAAAGATATATCTGATGTGTTTTTCTCTTTTTACGTTATTTTTATCAATTGATAAAAAAGTTATATCTGATATGTTTTTCTCTTTTTACGTTATTAAATCTTAATCAAATTTGTTGAAACTTTACCAAATTTGTTGTAACTTTACCTTTGAAAATATTAAATCTTAATCAAATTTGTTGTAACTTTACTTAGAAAAGAAAAATGTTTTCCCTCTAATAACAAGAATAATTAATTTTATATTAATTGTATCACTATATGAAGTATGATTTTTGTTGAAATACTTAATTATAAAATAATTAGAAAAAGAGAACACTGAGGGGGCGTTTGGTTCGCGGAATAATTTGGAATTGGAATTGGAATTTGTATAGGAATTAGAATTTGAAGGAATTGGATTTGAAATTTAAACATTCCAATTGTAATTGGAAATTGTTGGAATTGGAATCTCAAATACATTTTTGTTGTGTTTGGTTGTCAAATGAATTGGAATCCATCACCCCCGCACCCACAACCACCCGTTCGGGTCGAAACGGTTCGCGTCGAAACGGTTCGGGTCGAAACGTTCGCGTCAAAACGGTTCGGGTCGAAGCGCTTTGATTCGAAACGGTACTGGTCGAAACGGTACAGGTCGAAACGGTTCGGATCGAAATGGTTCGCGTCGAAACGGTTCGATTCGAAACGGTTTAGATCGAAACGGTACAGGTCGAAACGGTACGCGTCGAAACGGTTCGCGTCGAAACGGTACGGGTTGAAACGGTTCGCATCGAAACGGTACGGGTCGAAACCGTTGGCGTCGAAACGTTACGGGTCGAAACCGTTCGCGTCGAAACGGTACGGGTCGAAATTGTTCGCGTCGAAACGGTACTGGTCGAAACGGTTCGGATCGAAACCTCTATGGTTCGAAACGGTGCGGGTCGAAACGGTCGAAGATTCCAATGAATTAACTTTAATTCCTTCACATATAGGAAGGATTTTGAATTCCTTTAGTTAAAGGAATTTGAAGGAATACATGCCTAATTCCAATTCCAATTCCAATTCCAATTCCATTGTCAACTAAAAACATGAAGATTGGAATTGAGATTCCAATTCCATCAAATTCTGTGAACAAACATCTTAAGAGATGGAATTCAAATTTCAATTCCCTTAAATTCAATTGAATTCCTACGAACCAAACACCCCTGAGTGTCTAGTCTACATCTATAAACAGATGGTTCAAATAAGAAAAAAAAAGTTTGTAAGAATAAAAAGAATATATATAAAGTAATAGTAAATATAGAAATGCTCCATTGATTTTCTATTCAATGTTATTGTAAAGATATATAAGTAAATTTACAAAATTGATTAATATATTGTGTTCTCTAAATTAACTAACTAAATTTAACTAATAACTCATTTTTAAAATATACTTTTTTCAACACCAACCTATTTTATGGCGAAGGGCAAATTTCAATGGGTATAATAAATTCGATCTATGTTGGATATATGTTGAATAAATATCGATATCTATAGGATTAACTTTGAAATGTCTAGCATAGAATGTTTTGGCCTATTTAATTATTGAGAAAATAATTAGTTGGAGGAGTTATAAAGTATTTCGTATTTAAGCATTATGTTTTTTCCTCTTCTCACATTAAAGTTCTTCTCAAAAGATCCTTCTAAAAAATCAACAGTTACTAAAAAGCGTAAAGGTCAGCCTGAAACGCCACACCATATGTCCCAACGGGTAAGTGTAAATGTGTCCAAAAAATTGGGTACAATCACCATGTTGAAACAAACTATAACACCTGGTCGCAAATAATGCTCCATGTTGATATATTGAAGACATCGTGCTGAAAATTAAAACATCATGTTGTTTTAAGAAGTTTGGTAAATGTGGCGCCCTTAGATCATCTCAGTTAATATCTTGATCGTTATACATGTAAATAATACACATTGCATCCAATTTTAAGCGTTTTAGGTAACGAATTTGTTCTAATCAACACATAATTGGGTTATATTTGGATATGAATGGCTAACTGGTGATTTTTCTAAGATATATATGAAGATGAACGTGGAACATTTGGAAGCTAAGTTAAATATAAAAGAAATAGTCAAAATCATACTACTACGACTGTATTAGTTAAAGTTATATGGCCGTATCATCCATAATCTAAAATCTTATATAAAACCCTTTCCACCCAGAATTTAGTAAAAGTGATACAGCCGCATTGAACCCTATACGACAATATCCCTTGACTGGCGACATTTTAACCATTTTCGATTCATAAGTAAGACGGGCTGCTTAAACACATCGATCCAGCCATTCCAAAGTAAGTTCTTAACCATAACTTCATAAGGGTAAAAATTATCAACTCTGAAGGAAAATTCAAGTGATCTAAAACCCATTTCATCTTGTAATCTCGTTTGATTCATTTTTCCTGGTTATGTTATATCTCAAATTTGTAAGTTGTTTTTATGTTTTTGTAAATAGTATGAGCGAAAACTCGTGATACACTTAGATTAGATGAATCCTAGCTAAACTTTGATGATATTTATAAGGTAAGGTTCATCAAAAAACTCATGAATGTTAACAAGTTTCATGAGTTTTCTTTGCCATTTCTTTAATCTGTAAGTTAGTAATATATACGAGATTCTCGCAAAACGGTTCTTAAATGATCCTAATCATATACACACACATACATAGATACATACATATATACACACACACACTATAGGATTCAGTTCACCAAAGAACCACCCCAAGTTGTGAGAACTCACGAACCATCGGTGAAAATCCTATTTCGTGTGCGAGTTTTTGAACCAGATTTTGCACAAACGTAGATGAAGATCTAACTAAGATATATGTAAATTTGTTTTATTTGACATGTAAATGGGCCTTACACTAATGTAAATTTATTTTACAAACCGCATGACGTCACCTATAAATTCGTTTTACGGTGATGTAATTCACGCAACTGATTTTTTTTCTAGAACCGCTGATTTTTTTCAAAAACAGAATTTGGGAAAAAAATTTCTGAAAAACCTTTTTTAGCCTAGTTAACTCGATTCTCTCAAATCAAGGTGTTCTCGGTATACCCTATCTATACATATATAGGCTAATTACAAAAAGGAAGCCCACTTTACTTGAGTAAACCCCGCAAACTCCATGTTATAAAACTTTTTCGTTTTTGAAAAAAGTAGAGCATGTAGTATAAATAATTTCAAGCATTTCGAACCAAGAAAATATAAAAAACGGCGAGTAAATTTTATTTTTAAATAAAACCCACAAACTAAAAATGTAACTCCTTACATTTTTTCCAGTGTATTTTGCCATGTTACATTTTTTGTCATATAAAAAAGTTTTGTAACATAGCATTGTGGTTTTTATTTAAAAATATATTTACACGACATTTTTTTTTCATTTTCTTGGCTCGAAATGCTTGAAATCATGTATCATGCATTTTTTTTTTCAAAAAACAAAAAGTTTTGCAACAAAAAGTTTAGCTGAAAATTGTAACAGTTTAAGTTCAAAAATCTGAAAAAGCTGCTTTGAAACCCCATAAAATGTTTAACAGGTGAAGTTCAAATAATTGTGATGCTGAAAAAATCTAACACAATCACACATTCTCTCTCCTCTAATCTCTCTCATCTGACACGAAAAATGTACACAATGTTAGAAAAAGTTGACTGCCAAAAAGTGTAACACGTTACATTTTTGTGTCTACATAAATGGGTTTCTTAAGTTTCTTTAACTAGAGTGAGATTTCTCTATATACTTCACATACACACATACATATAGGATGGAGTTCGGCTACAAAGTCTATTTTTCCTACAAAGTATACAAAATCATAAAAACACCATAATTTCAGCCATAAAACACACTCAAAACCCACAAATAACAGAGTGAAGATCACTAAAACACAATATCCAAACCCTAACAGTCCATAAAAACTTTAAACACACCATCGTAGAACTATGAATATAAAACACAACATGATAATCAACATAAAATACATTATTGTTAGTCATTCGATAATCAAAGCCTTATCATACAAAACACAACACAAAACCCACACATATGACGTTTTGGTAATCTTCACTTTGTTATTTGTGGGTTTTGAATATGTTTTATGGTTGACATTATAGTGTTTTATGACTTTTTACACTTTGTAGGAAAAACGAATTTTGTAGCCAACTCCCACCCCACATATATATATATATATATATATATATATATATATGTGTGTGTGTGTGTGTGTGTGTGTGTGCGTATAGGTTTAGTTTCCTGTAAAAATGACATTTTTTGTGAGAAGTGTGAGAAGACATAGAAATTTACATGTAGGCATCATGTTTTGGACTTAAGCATGATGTTTTGGGTTGTTTTGGCAAGAAAAACACCAAACGTAACAATTTAAGACACAATGCAATGAATTTTAGGCTTAAAACTTAAAACACCATGCCAAGAACGTTAAGTATTGTGTTTTAAGTGTTAAGCAATGTTTATAGTTGTGTTTTAAATTTCATGCCTATAATACATTGCATTGTGGTTTAAATTGATATGTTTGGTATTTTTTTTTTTTGCCAAAACAACCCAAAATGTAATGTTTAAGTCCAAAAAATGATGCATACATATCAATTCATGTGTCTTCTCACAGTTCTCAAGAAAGAAAATGGATGGCATCTATACTATCTTAAAAGGTAATGTCGGTGCAATTTTCATTTTTACTCTAAACTTTCTCAAGTCTCATTTTTACCCCCTTAAGTTTAGGAAATGTAATTTTCAACCCCTTAACTTTTTGTGAACTTTGGAAAAAGACACTTTGAGCCCCTCGAGAGCATATATAATATGATTTTTCTTTAATACCATTGTTCGTTAACTTAAGAAAATTAATTTGTTGCGTGCTTATTTTTATGTACATGTTGGTTTAAATTCGAGTTGGTCTATGTTTTGATGAAAATGTTGTTTAGAAGCGAATCAGATAAAATATAACATGCCTTGATTCGATGGTATAAATATGAGTTGTTCTATGTTTCGACGTAATTTTATTTGAAAACGAATCGGGTCAAGCATAATACGTTTTCGTGACTACTTTTGATGTACATTTGGACCTAAATTTTGTTTTCATTTATAATATTTTTCATGCTTACTTTTTATGTACGTTTAGAGGTAATTATTGTTTGAAAATGAGTCGGGTCAAATATAATACATGTTGATTCGTCAATTAAATTCGAGTTGATCTACGTTTTAAGTTAAAGGGTCGATAATAATCTATAGATAATCACGCCATATAGTCGGTTCAGATTCGAGTTTGTCTACATTTCGACTTAAACTTTGTATACTTTTTCGTATAAATTCGAGTATTTCTACGTTTCAACGTTAATTTGTTTGAAAACGAGACGAGTCAAATATATTACATTTTGATTCGTCGATTAAATTCGAGTAGATCTACGTTTTAACGTATAGGGTCGATAATAATCAATACATAATCACGCCGCTTAGTCGGTACAAATTCGAGTTTGTCTGCATTTCGACATAGATTTGGAATATTTTTTTCGTATAAATTCGAGTTTGTCCATGTTTCGACATAAATTTGGTGTACGCTTTCGTGCTTTATTTTGTATGTTTCCTACGTATGAGTCGGGTCATATATAATACATTTTGACTTGACTATATAAACAATACCGGTGCCAATGTTAATAAAAAACCATTAGATGAAGTTGACTTCATCCTCACAGGCCTAGATGCCAAACTTTTCCCGCTCTT
This sequence comes from Helianthus annuus, assembly GCF_002127325.2. NCBI lineage: Eukaryota > Viridiplantae > Streptophyta > Magnoliopsida > Asterales > Asteraceae > Helianthus > Helianthus annuus. Next base: position 2,366,604 of record NC_035436.2, on the reverse strand, counting down.
TGACACACAAAATTTCAGGGTTATAATTCTACAATATAAATTCGAGTCGTATATAATATGTTATGATTGTATGATGTGAATTCAGCGTTGATAAAAAACCACAAAATTTTCTTTAGATTGTATAAGTCGGGTCATATATAATAAGTTATGATTGTATAATATAAATGCAATTTACTTTACTTTACGTATTGATCTAATTGCAATGCTTATATAGGTTACATTGAGTTTTTCGGGTTTTCATATGGTTAATGTATCACACAATACTTTGACTAATCCATTTGATGTTTGTGACGTACCTGCACCGTAACGCATGTGAGTCTAGTTTTACTAAAAAGCTAAAAGTAATTGTTCATATCAAATATGTTTGATGGAAAAGGTTTGATATACTATGTAATAATACAATGTACTCTAAAAGCTTTAGAATATTACGAAAAAAAGTAGAAAATCCTGGATATTAATTTATTTATTGGTTGATATATTTTTGTGATTTTTTTTTCTTCTAAAAAACAATAGTTGTATTTATAAAAAAAAATAGTTTAATATGCATGAATTTGAGAATAGTTTAATATGTATGAATTTGAGAACTTGTATCTTAACCACTTGAAGCAAATGACTTTACTTGTTATATGATTGGCACATAAACATGTGTCACTTAATTTATGTTTGGCAAGCTTGGTTACTAGACAATTTCTAAGGAAATTATTTCGAAATATATATTTTTTTTAAACTTTCAGAAATGAACTAACTGTAAATACAAAACATACAGACTGTTGAAACCTACAAACGTTTTAGCATGTCTAGTCACATGACATAACATCCCCATAAATCTTCCATAAATCTTTCTCTATGCAGTGACGGACCCAGGATTTTTAGACAATGGAGTCCCATTTTTCCGGTGTTCAAATTTTTTGGATCGGTCGTTGTTCGGGTCAGGTCGAGAAACATAATAGAAAACAATATCATAACTAAATTACAAGTTTCATTTACTACACTTTCAGCTAAATATAGGTGAGAAAAAATTGAAATAAAAAAAAATAGAGTAATTAATTTAAAAGCAGGTTTAAAAAAAACACAAAAAAAATGAAACAAACAGGTATCGAACCCAAGACCTTTTATGTGTAAACAAAAGGTTTTACCACTGCATCAGGCTCACTCTCACTGTTATGGGGTCCAATTAAATTATTTTATGGGGTCCATAAGAAATTTTATATAACGCTTCTACTAATTTTTAAAAAAAGATTGGGGTCCGGGGACCACGTTCCGCTTAACGTGGGTCCGCCCCTGTCTCTATGCATCCATCACACAGATATTCTTTACTTTTTCACACTATCACTAACTTTTACGTTTAAATCGATTTATTTTATAGAATTAATGTACAAAGAGATACAAACAGTTATAAATCTAATACCTAATTGACATGTGCGAGCATTGGATAGATTTTGAGTTAGTTTGATATTCTTCTAATTTAAATGAATCCTCTAATTATTACAGTACGCAGATTAATTTACAAAACTTAGCTCATTTATATAGTTGAAATTGACAAACTATATCAAAAAGGAAAAGAAATAATTAAATTTCCCCTCCCAGGCCGTCTATATCCGTTCGTCGGTATAGACTTGTCCTTCAAAAACATCCAAACGAGGCAACACAACACGTAAATGTAATCAATGGCTCACGACATCCATCGCTCCTAGCTAGATGGTATTCTTTTGAATCCGTAACACCCCTTTGCGGATGGTTTAAGTAAGTCAATTTGTGATAACATCCTTATTTATATAGTAATTTTTAGTAAAAATCTCATGTTTTTGAGTAACTATTGGACGGCGACTGATTCAACTTTTGCAGTACTCGAACATAGGGGTTCATATGCTCATTTAGACTCGATTATTTTCCGTAGCAGTTAATCATACAAAACAATTCAGTCATTTTTGGCTATTTGTTAATCACGTAAAACACTTTGTTTATGGTTCTGTTAATTGACCACTATACCTCATTTTCAGATTTGGTTTTATTGGACACGTTGAAAGTTTTAATGATAGTAACTATTTAAACAAGTTATACATATTATAACAAAATACCATAACCAGTAAAACCTTTTTTTTCATTTGATTAATTTTTTTTAGACAAGTTGTTTATGACATATATAACGAATGCCTTATATGGCGAAATCATTAAGACAGTTGAAGAGAAGTATGCCTTTTCCCCTCGCCAGCGAGCCGTGTTTGAGTGTTTGCGAGCCCCCCATGCTCAGGATTTCCTGTCTGTTGTTCCCATCGAAGGTTTAGGGCAATGTATGTCGGCTGTGGAATACCGGGCTATCCTCAAGTATCGTTTAATGATACCCCTTTTCCCGGTTGATGACCCGTGTCCTGTATGTCGGAAGTGTTGCTTGGATTCTTTTGGGGAGCGTGCAGTACATTGCAAAGAATTACCGGGCTTTAAATATCGACATGATTTAGTTCGAGATGTGCTGTATGATGTCCTTAAGCGAGCAGGGATCTCGGCAAAAAAGGAAGCTCCGGTGAACTTCTTGACTGATCCATTAGAATGGAGATCTACGCTACGGCCCGCTGACATTCTTGTTTTTGGATGGGAAGGAGGGAAACACGCGTGTGTCGATTTGACAGGTGTGTCCCCCCTCGTTGGGCTAAGGGACCACGGGTTTGTGGCGGGACAGGCGATAACCAAGGCAGAGGGGGGCAAAGTAGCTAAACACGAAAAAGCTTGCATCGAGAATCAGCACGTGTTCGTCCCGTTCGCTTTCGATACATTTGGCGCTCTCGCCCCTGACGCGGTGCGGTTCCTAAAGCGGGTTCAACATGTGGTAAGCAGTAACACCGCACATGTTAAGGGGCAGAATTTTGTGTTTAGCAGGGTAGGGTTTGCTATTTAGAAAGGGGTAGCGGCACAGCTTGTTGCTCGTCTACCTGTCATTAGTTTGTAATCGTATTGTGTTTGTTTAAAAAAAAAATTAAAACATTAAAATCATATGATAATATCAAGCTATATGTTTTTAAAATCAAGAACATACTTGAGGTTAGAATTTTAATACTTTGGCTAAAGTAGGACCGATAAATAAGGACTACAAAACTCCTGTACATGCATTGTACGTACTTTTATGTTACAATTGTGACCTACAAAATTGTATTTGATTCCCTACATTTCAATATCATCATCATTACACATATGATAACGATATAAAAATGTATCATTATTTAAAGACGACATATATAACATTTTTTTGTCAATCATCTCCTTCATTAGAAAGACAGAAAACATGTTGAAAAGAGGATTGTGGTCACCTGAAGAGGATGAGAAGCTGGTGAATTACATGTCTACTCATGGTCGCGATTGTCGTTGGAGCTCTATTTCTAAACTCGCCGGTCTCTCTCTCTCTCTCTCTCTCACTCTTATGATATGTATTTGAGTATTTAATATTTGGTTACGCGTATATATATTAGTATAACAAGTGTTAGAGATTGCTTATTAAAGTCGTTTTTCAAAACAGTTTAGAATAAGTAATTTCGAACGGTTTGTTTGTTTATAAATAATCAAATTATAAACACTTGATGAGCAATCTTTAATGCCCGCAGTTCACTGATAAAGTTAGAGTCATGATCTTCTTTAAAAAAAATCATAACTCACCTGAAGAAAGTGGGTTAAATGATCATCTTCTTTAACACAACATAATGTGTCCAAACTATCTTTTATTGCTTTAATGAGGGATGCCTAATTAAACATAATGTGTCCAAACTGTCTTTTATTGTTTTAGGACGGGATGATAAGCATGAGTTCGATATATTATATATAACCAATTTTAAGTAGAGAATTTTGAAATTGATAATACATTTGTACATATTGTTTAGAAAATACAATAAAAGTTCGGGGATTCAATCCTTGTAGTGTGCAAGTTTAGCAGTTCAAAAAAAAAAGTTTGGGGGTAGGATAAACGGTTACACGACCACCTTTTGTATCGTAGATAAAGTAAAAAAAGCAAGTGTTTACAGTTTTAAAAATTATTTACTTTATTGACCATCATAAAGAATATAGCATTATATACAAACGATTAATTAGCAACATTTTTATGCATGAGATGTAATACCTCATGCTAATTTGGAGGTTTTTTAAGAAAAAAATGACTTTTTTTTTAGTTTTAACCTAAAAGCTTTTCTTCTTTTGTAACTTTAACCCTACAAAGTTTGTTTTTTTTAACCCAAAACTGTTCATTACTTGCAATTTTACCTTGCAACTTTTTTATCTGTCGCAAATTTACGTTTCACATTTCATATTCTGAATTTTGCGAGTTAACACGGCACATCACATGTGTGAGGTTCAACGTTTTAACGTTTCATTCAAAACTTTGCGAGTTAACACAACGCAATATGCATGTGTGGTTCATTGTTTTTACGTCTATTTTTTTCTGTTTGACGGATTCGACGCAACATGCGGGTTCTAGATCGACTCAGTGTTGGTGGTCGCTGACGGTGGTGTAGCATGCTTAATTCTAGTATTATATAATTTGTAAAAGTAGTAAAAATTGCTTTGAAAGCAGGGTTATCTAGAAGTGGCAAGAGTTGCAGATTAAGATGGCTTAATTATCTACAACCAGGTTTAAAAAAAGGAAGCTTTTCTTTACAAGAAGCCATGCTGATAATCAATCTACACCATAACCTGGGAAATAAGTATAACATCCTATTTTTTAGTAGTTTTCATTATTGTATTATACTTTTATATACATAGTGATTTTTTTTATATATGCAAACCATTTACCAGATGGGCAGAAATTGCAAAACATTTACCAGGAAGAACTGATAGTGCAGTAAAAAACTTTTGGAATTCCAACATGAAGAAAAAGCTTCTTGCTACTAACCCTAATAATAAAGAGATTGGTGTTACTCTTGGCTATGATCACTCGCAAATAGTCAACGGTCATGATCTTCAGGTCAATGCACCATGTCCATTGTTCAATCATGGCCAAAATATTGAAACTGGTCTTGATGTTGATCTTCCTCCACTTCCACCATCGTTTATGGGTGATTCATGTCAAGTTCTTAATCACCATCTATCGGATAATTTTGACTCGAGTCTTGATCAAAACTGGGATACGAGTCAGCTTATGATGCAATTCGAGCCAAGTGAGATGAACGGTATGGATTCGATTATTGATAGTCAGCCAGATATTCACTTGTTTGATGTCGTACCGTGAGATCTTCATGTTGATTATTCATCATGATTTACTTGATTATGATTAGGATCACTTTGTGACAAAAACAATGATTAAATTTAAACATATAAATACACGATCATATGCTAGACTAGTTATGTACTTAGGGTATCATTTCCTTAGTCTAGAGGATATTAATGTGTAATATATACGGGTATATAATAGAGACATACAACCATATTAGGAGCACAACAAATATACAATAATACTTCTCATGGTTTGACTTGCAAGAAAATCGCCATATTGCCTTGTTAACCGCCTTAGTTAACAATTAAAACTTGACTTTTCTAGATTACCAAAATGGCCATTGACCACACTCCTACGCCATATGTGGCAACACGTACACTTCTCCTGCGTCATTGACTCTACGTTTTTCTCAACCCTGCGCCACATTGCGCTGCACCAAACACCCCATGCGTTGCGCCATTCTCTCATGCGCCATTATGAAGCTACAAAAGCTTTCTCCTGTGCCACACGTTCCTATGCCACCATTTCCTCATGTGCCATTTAGCCACGTGTCGCATCCGGTTAAGTGGTAGTTTACAAAATTCATGGCTATTTTGATAATTTTTTTAGTTAAAGTGGCTACTTTGATGATTTTCCCTTATGAGAGCCAAATTGCTCTCAATGTGGCTAATCTTAGCGTTTATAATTACTCATGGTTGGTGGTTATAAATAATTTACAATTTATTTTATTATTTGTTTATTTTTTAATAAATAATTATAAAACTCAAATTTTTAATACATAAATAATAAGAGATTTCATTTTGTATAAAGCATGTTACAACAACACAACTTATGAGTAGGGGTGGCATTTTTACTAGAACCCTAATCAACCTGAACTAGATTAAGATGAAACCCGAACCCGATTAAGATGGAATCTGAACCCAAATCCATTCAACTTTACATGTTCACCTGGAGAGAAAGTTTTGGATCGACGGTTTACGTGATGTTCAATAAATTATAAATATTATTAAACCACAAGTTAAGTTACTATAGCGTCTATCACATTGCGCTACAATAACTTTTTTAACGTTTTTTTTACTTAAATCCCTTAACTTTCAATTTTTACACTTAGACCTCCTTAACTTTCTAAAAACTTTATGAAATATCATTTTGACCCCTTGAATTCCTATGAATTTAATTAAGGCTGTAAATGAACCGAACGTTCAGTGAACAGTTCGTGAACCGTTCGGTGGGAAGTTCGTTTATGTTCGTTCGTTTAATAAACGAACGAACATGAACAAGAAATTTCGTTCGATTAGTTAAATGAACGAACATGAACAGTGGTCTCGTTCGTTCGATTGTTTTCGTGAACGTTCGGTAAGGTGTTCGTGAACGTATTCGTGAACATTTGTTCATTTGCGTACGTTTATGTTCGTTTGTGTTTTAATTAAAGATTTTTATACTTTAATATATTTATCTATACTTTTTATATTATTACACTTTTATTTATTTTATTACCCTAACAATTAAACTAGGAAACCCTCTTTCACCTTGTTATGCACCATTTCACTTTCCTTTCTCATTATTTACAATGGCGAATATAATCGACCTCCGTTCCACAATAAGGGATTCAAGTTCCAGTGCTACTTCGTGCTACTCTCTGCGCCATCTACCTTTATCATTCGTCGCGTTCTCCAAATTTATTTACGTTCGTTTGTGTTCGTGAACCGTTCGCGAACACGCTCATTTCCTTAATGAACGAACATGAACATAAAATCTCGTTCGGTAAGTGTTCATGAACCGTTCGTGAACACATTTGTTTCCTTAACGAACGAATAGGAACCAGACCTTATTCGTGTTCGTTCGATTCGTTTACAGACCTAAATTTAATGACTCAATGTGTCAATTCATATAATGCCTATTTTATCTCGGATTAATTAACAAGTCTATATACATAATATTCTATTCAAGATCTAACATAATCTAAATCGAGCATATTAACAAGTGAATATGCCAATAATTTTCACCTCTATACCATTTTATAGAAGCGGATTGAACCTCGTTTTACCATATTATAACACCTATAAATTTAAGTCACCGGTTTAATTAAACTTAAATCATTCCATATATGTATGATACTAAATCCAATGTTTTAAAAAGCGGTTCAAACTGATCGATTGTACCGGTTGAATCCGATACACTCGGTTAAACCATTTTTAAACCAAATCCGGTACGATATAAAAACCGGATTTTAAAACATGTGTAAATGTAAAATACAAATGGGTATGAAGTTCAAAATACTCTTAACGTATGAAGTGAAGGAGGAATTTTCATATCTTAGTTTTTTTGAAAAAAAATTTCTCTACTACTTAAGAATGACTTTTAATTGCAAAATGTTAAAAAAAGTCATGAACTCATGATTTTACAGTAGTAGAGTAATTATAATTACTCAACAAAATAACATAATTACTCTATTAGTGTAAAATCATGTTTTTTTTTTGTTCTGAGACTAAAATACGTGGTTAATAAGTAGGAAAAAAATTCAAAAAAATCCTTTTTAACATCTTACGTTAAGAATATTATTTATGTATATTAAGATTTATTTGTATAATAAGTTAACCTTTTAAAATATTGATTTAATTCTCATGAGTTGACAAACAAACTAGAGGCCTCTAAGTAACCTTGAAGGTATTCTAGTCAGTTGGAGTATCAATGTTGCTTCATTATCCTATTATTATGTCGTAGCATACAACAAATAACCATAAGAGAGAATGCATGTCATCATCATCATTTCTCCTGTATAATGCAAGGTCGACGTTCACTCAAAGTCGACGTTCATAACAAAAGGATGAACAATAACTTTTTTGTTTTCTAGTGGTTTTGTATTTTATTGTTTTTTTCCATAACAAACTTTTTCGATTTTTCTTTCTTTTAATAACTATGTTAGAACTCCGCGTATTACACGAGTTGCATAAATGTAATTTTATATAATAAATAATAAAAAAGATGTATCTTTAAAAAAACTCGTATATTACACGTTAAGATAAATAGTCATCAAGATTTATCTTTTAAAAATGAACATTGATGTACTATTTACTTATTATAACATTTTACATTGTTTTTTTATTTTGTATAAATGTAATTCTATATAATAAATAATAAAAAAGATAGATCTTTAAAAAACTCGTATATTGCACGTGTTGAATAAAATATAATGTCATATGTTAACACATACAATCGTCAATATTTATCTTCTAAAAATGAACTTTGATGTACTGTTTACTTATTATAACATTTTACTTTATTTTTGTTTATTATTTATTATTAGATTAAAAACATATGTATTATATAGGGCTGAATCCCGTTTTTATAATACATTAAAATTATGAGATAAAATTATTTTAGTTAGTTGTATAAACCTTCATGCTTATTTGTTTATTTCATTCATAAATTACTCGTCTTATATTTGTATTCAAGAAAGTTTACGGTACAAAAAGGTGGAGATGGATCCCCAAGTTTTTATACATTTATTCATTTTTATGAATTATTGTTGGACTCTGTATGCCCAAGACACATATTAAATTGATGTGGCTAGTACGTTATGATCCAGGTCGGGTCATACCCAATAACAAGCTAGACAAACACCTATAATATTTGTTTATGATATGATCGAACAAATGAATATTAACACTTACAATATTTAGAAATCGGTTTTCTAAATAATTGCACTTGAGAAAGCAATAAATTATATGGATAATTTATTTTGAGAGAATATTTATTTTGTTATTTAATGGGTTAAATAACATTATAAAAGCTATAATTTGTTGCATAAAATCTTATAAAGATGTCATGTAATGTTTTATAAAAGTTATAAAACTAAACAAGAGACATAAAAATAAATACGAAAAAATTTTGATTGGGTGAGTTGGGAGGTGGCTTGGGCCGCCCACTTTGGGTCTTCCCAAGGTGATCTTCCACCAATAAAATTGCATGCAATCTTTCAAAGAACAAGGCACTTGATTTTCCTTTTAAATATTTTGCAACATCTTCTCTCATGGTTACTATTTTTTTTTTTTCAAGTTGTAAGAACTCTTAAAAACTCCTCAAAAATTTCGGCCAAGGTGGGTTGATCAAGAGGGTGTTTCATTTGAGTTTCAAGTGTAGAAATCCTAGCAACATAAGGTGTTCGTTGGAAGCTTGGGGTATGCAAGCTTGAGGTCTTCTCCTTTGAAGATTTCCATTCAAGAATATCATCTTCTTCATATCACCTTGCTCTTGAAAGGTAGTATTCTAAAACACCCTATGGTTGTATTTTGATAGCATGCATTTCATATATGGATCCGATTTTGGGTTTTTGCATTAAAAATGGTTTTAAATCTTGCAAAGTAACATGTTTTAAATCCTTATTCCGCTGCGTTTTAATTTTATTTGGATAAAATTACTTTGATAAACATGTGAAAAACCCAACAATGGCATCTAGAGCCGCTTATATGAGTGCTTGCTTCATCGGATTTAAAAATTTTCGGGTTTGGAGAAACCCAATAGCCGAAATTTTATCCATGGTTTTCCTTTTGTTTTTTCAAGATTTATTTCCTACATGCATAAAGGAATCTTGGAAAAATTATGTCATATGGATGATTTGTTTTGTTTAGACAAAACCTTACATTTTTCGGTTTTTCATTCTTGGCCGAAAAATATAGGTTATAAAAGGAAACCTTTTTGCTCTTGAAATTAATATATATTTGGATATATATTTTGGTGTTCATAACCTAGCCATGACCTTGTGTGAATATATTTGTGTTTGTGATTTTATTTTTCAATGGGTTGTAATAATTATTATTTTTGTCTTCCATTTGTAAAAATATGTAATTTATTTATTTTCATTTGGTATGTAAGTAAATAGATTAGATGCATTTTATTTTACTAGAAAATGTATTAGGATACTTTTATGTAAAAGAAGATGCACACAAAAATGCGGTTTTGGGTTTTGCCATTTTCGGGCATAAAGGACTTCATAGTTCTTAACGGGATTTTAGCCCGATAACCAAAACACATTTTTGAAGTCCAAAGGAGTTTGGAGCTGAATATTAAAGACATTTGGAAGCTCAAAGAATATGAAGAAATCACAACACAAGATGAAGACTTGAAGCATTTGGATGCGGGATCAAGTGGGAGTTCAACGACACATTTTTGTGTCAATATTCACCCTTTAGGAAGGACCTTTTGGCACACTTATTTCGGCTAACAAGTGTGGTCAAAATAGTTGGCTATGGTTATGCACCTATTGATATGTATGTTGTGCTTGTATGGTTATATTTTTTTTATGGTTGTTTGGATGATATTTGGATATGCATGCTTAACAACTAACCCGTAACAAGCTTAAAATTGGTTCTTACAAAATCATTAAAACGATTAATAAAAGGTTTTACTAAAAATGAATGATTTTATAATAAAATGGGTTTTATTAAAAGAACCTTGAAAATTGGTTTTCACTAAAGTACCATTGATTTGAATGCATGCAAATATATGGTACATAAAATTTTTTTTAAACTAGAATTTTGAAAAAGAAAAATCCCTTTTATAAAACAAGTCAAACACCATCCGTTTATACAACACTCGAATTACTTGGGAACTCTTTGTGGGATAAAGGTCACCTAACCACATTTGAGGAAACTTGTATATTTGAGGTGGGTTCACCATGTTTGTGGGATAAAGGTCACCTAACCACTTATGTGTGTAAACTCACATGTGTGTGTAAGTTGGACGACTTGATTTGGAAACCATGAACTTAGGGTCACCGAAGCATGGGGAACAAAGGTATTGATGGGATTAAACATGCCAACTAAACATAAAGATGTTTAACCGATCCCATATAGCTAGAAGTTGCAAAGGGTTGCAATTGTCAAACGTTGACTACCTTGTTAATTTAAATAATGGGATAAAGGTCACCTAACCAATATTTAAATGCAACGTTGGATTCTAGATTTTAATTATTAATTGTCTTTGAGACAATAAAAGGGTATTAATGATTAAAATTTTAATAATATCGAAAATTCTAAAATTGAACTTTGTTAAATTTTGTAGATGGCCGCTAACAATGCAAACCCGATTACCCAAACCGTCCGTAACCTATCACTAAGAACCATCCTTGAAAAGGATCGTCTCAACCATAACAACTTCATGGATTGGTTTCGAAACTTGAGAATTGTTCTCAAGCAAGAAAAGATATCCTATGTGTTGGACGATCCTATTCCCGACCAACCTGACGAGGAAGATGTAGAAGCCTACAATGATTGGGTTAAGTATACCGAGGACTCCATGCAAGCCTCTTGCCTCATGTTGGGAACTATGATTCCCGAGATTCAAAAGGAATTTGAACATCATGGGGCATATGACATGATTACCCAATTGAAGGAAATGTTCCTACAACAAGCAAGGGTAGAACGCTTCGAAACGGTTCGAGCGCTTCATGCATGTCGAATGGAGGAAACCCAATCAGTCTCATCTTACGTCCTTAAGATGAAAAGCCACATTGATCGCCTCGAGAGGCTCAATTGTCCCGTCTCTAAAGAGTTGGCTATGGATTTGATCCTCAACTCTTTAACAAAGAAATTTGAAAGCTTTGTTATGAACTATAACATGAACGGATGGGACAAGAGCATTGGTGAGCTTCATGCAATGCTCAAAACGGCCGAAGCGGGAATGGGTAAAAAGGCTTTACCCGTTCTAATGATCAATGAGGGAGGCAAGAAAGGGCATCACCCCGACACCAAAGCAAATGTTGCCAAGGGAAAGGGACACGTCAAAGGGAAGGGAAAAAGAAAGGCAAAAGCAGAACCACCAAAACCAAAAGAGAAGAAGGCAAAAGTTGCCACAACCGATCCATGCTTTGAGTGTGGAGAGATAGGACATTGGAAAAGGAATTGTCCAACCTATCTCAAAGAGTTGAAAAACAAGAGGGATGCAGGGCAAACCTCAGGTACAATATTTATGATACATATTGATCTAAATGTTATTTCTTCTAACACATGGGTATTAGATACCGGATGTGGAACTCATATTTGCAATTCGTTGCAGGGGTTCAAAAGAAATAAGCATTACAAGAAGGGAGACACTAGTCTCTTCATGGGCAATGGAGCGAAGGTTCAAGTTGAAGCCCAAGGAGACTATATTTTGAAACTTCCAAGTGGTTTGGAAATATGTTTGAAAAATGTTTTGTATGCTCCTAGTTTGACTAGGAACATTATTTCTGTTTCCCTTTTAAGACAATATGGATTTGATTTTAAGTTTGTGAACAATGAAATTTATGCTTTGATGAATGACATGTTCTACTTTAAAGCTACGCCTTCAAATGGTATTTATGAATTGGTTCATGATAATACATCATTTGATAATTCGATGTACCAAGCAAACACCAAGAAACTCAAAATGGATTTGAGTGAGACCTATCTTTGGCATTGTCGTCTTGGTCATATAAATAAAAATCGCATGCAAACACTTCAAAAGAATGGTCTTTTAGAAACAAATGAAATTGGTTCATTTGATACATGCGAATCTTGTTTACAAAGTAAAATGACCAAGAAACCCTTTAGTGGCACGAACCAAAGGGCAAAAGATTTATTAGGCATCATACATTCAGATGTATGTGGTCCTTTTAAGCCAATGACTAGGAATGGTGAAAAATACTTCGTAACTTTTACCGACGACTTTAGTCGTTATGGTTATGTGTACTTGCTAAGTCACAAAGATGAAGTTTTTGAAACGTTCAAAATCTTCCAAAACGAAGTAGAGAATCAACTCACCAAGACAATCAAAGTTCTTCGTTCCGATAGAGGAGGTGAATACCTTAGTGATGCTTTTCAAGATCATCTTAGGAGTTGTGGGATCATCTCACAACTTACTCCACCTGGAACACCACAACATAATGGTGTGTCTGAGAGGAGGAATCGAACTTTATTGGATATGGTTCGATCTATGATGGCTAGAAGCACATTGCCTCTATCATTTTGGGGTTACGCTTTGCTCTCTGCGGCTCGTATATTAAATATGGCCCCAACCAAGAAAGTGGATAAGAAAATATGGCATGGAACAGTTCCATCATTATCATATCTGAAGGTATGGGGTTGTGATGCTTATGTGAAGCAATACACCCCAAATAAGTTAGAAGTACGATCCATTAAGTGTATCTTCGTAGGATATCCTAAAGATGATATAGGATATTATTTCTACAATCCAACAGAGCAAAAGGTATTTGTTGCTCGAAAGGGTAAATTCTTGGAGGATAAGTTCCTTATGGAAGGAACTAATAGAACAGTGGAACTTGATGAGGCTCAAGAACCACAACCCGATACACGCTTGGTTGATACTAGCACTCAACAAGAGGTTGTTGAAAATGATCAAATGGTTGATCAACATACACAAAACGTTCGCAGATCTGGTAGAACTAGTAATCCACCTGAAAGATATGGATTTTTCATGGATGGATGCTATGTGGTAGATTCAGATGAACCAACCACATACCATGATGCAATGTCAAAATCTAATTGCGACAAATGGCTTGAAGCCATGAACGTAGAGATGCAATCCATGTATGACAACCAAGTTTGGGAATTGGTTGTGCCACCGCTTAACTCCAAAGTAGTTGGAAGTAAGTGGGTTTTCAAGAAGAAAACTGATATGCATGGTAACTTGGATACTTATAAAGCGAGACTTGTAGCAAAAGGTTTCACTCAAACTCAAGGGGTTGATTATGATGAGACCTTCTCGCCAGTGGCGATGCTAAAGTCGATTAGGATATTATTTGCCATAGCTGCATATTATGACTATGAAATTTGGCAAATGGATGTCAAAACGGCTTTCCTCAATGGATATCTTGATGAAGATGTCTATATGGTCCAGCCTGAAGGTTTTGTCGATCCAAAACATCCTAACAAAGTATGCAAGTTAAAGAAATCAATCTATGGATTGAAACAAGCATCGAGAAGTTGGAATCACCGTTTTGATGAAGAGATCATGAATTTTGGGTTCATCAAGAACGGGGATGAAGCTTGTGTGTATAAGAAAGCTAGTGGGAGCACCGTCACTTTCTTAGTATTGTATGTCGATGACATTCTACTATTTGGAAATGACATTCCAACCATGGAAGGTGTAAAAGCCTGGCTTGGAAGATGTTTTTCCATTAAAGATCTTGGAGAAGCTGCCTATATTTTGGGAATAAAGATCTATAGGGATAGATCAAGGCGATTGATAGGTTTAAACCAAAGTGCATACATTGACAAAGTCTTGAAAAGGTTCAAGATGGAGAACTCAAAGAAAGGTTTGGTACCTATTCAAAAGGGGACATTATTGAATGTAACTCAATGTCTAAGCTCAAAGGACGAGCAAGAAAGAATGAAGGGAATCCCATATGCGTCTGCTATAGGATCCATAATGTATGTAATGATATGTACTAGACCGGACGTGTCATGCGCTTTAAGCATGACAAGCAGATACCAACAAAATCCAGGTAACAGTCATTGGATGGCTGTTAAGAGCATATTGAAATACCTTAGGAGGACTAAGGATATGTTTCTAATATATGGATCTGGTGAAGAGGAACTCGTTGTAAAAGGTTACACAGATGCGAGTTTCCAAACTGATCGAGATGGTTCTCGATCACAATCTAGGTATGTCTTCATTTTGAATGGAGCTGCAGTCTCTTGGAAGAGCTCGAAGCAGGATGTTGTAGCATTGTCCACTACAGAATCAGAATACATCGCTGCCTCATTGGCAGCACAAGAAGTTGCGTGGTTAAAGAAGTTCATTGCCGACCTAGGGGTAGTCCCTACCATTCAAGACCCCCTAGAGATCTTTTGTGATAACGAGGGTGCGATTGCTCAAATCAAGGAACCTCGTGCACACCAAAAGACTAGGCACATTGAGCGGAGATTCAACTACATAAGGGATGAAGTTGAAAAAGGAAAGATATGTATTCGCAAAGTTCACACCGATCAAAACATTGCGGATCCACTCACGAAGCTCCTTGAACGGCCAAAACATGAGGGTCATACTTGTGCCTTAGGACTTCGATATTCTAGTGATTGGATTTGATCTATTTTGTATTTGGATATTGGAACAATTGTTATTTTAACTCTTTTATGGTATTTTGAGTTATGTTCCATTTTAGCATGTTTAAATCCGTGAATAAATTAATTATTCTAAATGTCCGTAGTCGATCATACTTGTGGGAACAAATATGAATGTAAGACTATTATGAACTTGGATTGGTGGATATTCATTAGGTATGAATATAGAGCAAAGTGTTGCTGCCAAAGTTCATAGATATTTGTGGGATACAAATATTGGACTGACCCGCTCTCAAATGTTACTGCATGGAATCATTTGTGATTGATCATAAGTAAATTTGATCAAAGGCGAATATCATAGTATCCTCTGACCTGAGATACATATTGGGTCTTGATATTCACCAAATATTATACCTTGACTTAGTTCTTCGCTGTCTGTAATAAGACAGTACATAAGGCTAAGCTCAGGTGTGGTACGAGGTGATTGTGAGAGACGTATGTAGTCAAGAAGGGATTTGTTCCTCTTATTCGTTGAGAGTAAGATGTCTAAGGCCTGTTAAAGTTAAATCAACAGAGAATGATCACACTGTGTCTCTGGATTTGACATGACATCTGTAACGAAAGGATAGATTCACCTAAATCATTTTCAAGTAAGGGACTTGAAGGGGATGATGTTATTGAATGGCACTTCGTCATACGTATTAGGGGTAGTGAACCGTTGTTAGGCGTTATTTACTACTTGCATCAATCTTCTTTGTATCTTGTGCAAGTGGGAGATTGTTGGACTCTGTATGCCCAAGACACATATTAAATTGATGTGGCTAGTACGTTATGATCCAGGTCGGGTCATACCCAATAACAAGCTAGACAAACACCTATAATATTTGTTTATGATATGATCGAACAAATGAATATTAACACTTACAATATTTAGAAATCGGTTTTCTAAATAATTGCACTTGAGAAAGCAATAAATTATATGGATAATTTATTTTGAGAGAATATTTATTTTGTTATTTAATGGGTTAAATAACATTATAAAAGCTATAATTTGTTGCATAAAATCTTATAAAGATGTCATGTAATGTTTTATAAAAGTTATAAAACTAAACAAGAGACATAAAAATAAATAAGAAAAAATTTTGATTGGGTGAGTTGGGAGGTGGCTTGGGCCGCCCACTTTGGGTCTTCCCAAGGTGATCTTCCACCAATAAAATTGCATGCAATCTTTCAAAGAATAAGGCACTTGATTTTCCTTTTAAATATTTTGCAACATCTTCTCTCATGGTTACTATTTTTTTTTTCAAGTTGTAAGAACTCTTAAAAACTCCTCAAAAATTTCGGCCAAGGTGGGTTGATCAAGAGGGTGTTTCATTTGAGTTTCAAGTGTAGAAATCCTAGCAACATAAGGTGTTCGTTGGAAGCTTGGGGTATGCAAGCTTGAGGTCTTCTCATTTGAAGATTTCCATTCAAGAATATCATCTTCTTCATATCACCTTGCTCTTGAAAGGTAGTATTCTAAAACACCCTATGGTTGTATTTTGATAGCATGCATTTCATATATGGATCCGATTTTGGGTTTTTGCATTAAAAATGGTTTTAAATCTTGCAAAGTAACATGTTTTAAATCCTTATTCCGCTGCGTTTTAATTTTATTTGGATAAAATTACTTTGATAAACATGTGAAAAACCTAACAATTATACCGTAAAATCGAGAATTAAATTCTCTTTGAATGGAGTATATAATTTTTATATTTAAAAACGTTTTTTTTTCT
This sequence comes from Helianthus annuus, assembly GCF_002127325.2. Classification (NCBI taxonomy): domain Eukaryota; kingdom Viridiplantae; phylum Streptophyta; class Magnoliopsida; order Asterales; family Asteraceae; genus Helianthus; species Helianthus annuus. Next base: position 2,349,595 of record NC_035436.2, on the reverse strand, counting down.
ACATGTTGATGCAATGTGCAATAAATGATTGGTTTAAACCAATTATAACAATACGCCTACCGTTATAGCGATGCGTAAAAAACACTTACAATTTGATAGAAGCATATGTCCAACCTATAATAATTATTTAATTCTAGTGAAAAGGAAAACAATAATACAATTATTAAGTATATATATCAAACGAGAACCTTTAATTCCTAATTTACCTTAATTTCAATCGTTTAAAAAATTATTATTATTTACTATGATTTATAAAAACAAACGTTTATATTCTTATCTAATTTTTAATTAATAATTTTATTATTTAATATGATCATAATAAAAACAAATGTTTATCCTTATCTAAATACTTATTCTTATCTAATATTTTGTTTGAAATTATTATTATTATTATTTAATATGAGAGATAAATAGGAAAATAAGGTGAGAAAGCACCAGAGAGTGACATGTGTCCAAAAAAGATTTCCGTTTATTAGTATAGGAAGAAATTTTGGTTTTGTTATAATTTCGGGACAAAAGTTGAATGAGTTTGGTATTTGTTTTACGTTTTTTTCGGGTATGATCGTTTTTTGATTGTTTACTTAGCACCAATGTTTTAAAAACCGGTAAATACCGGCCGGTTATACCGGTATTATCGTTTCCAGATGTAAATCCGGTACGAAACACCCCGGTAAATAAGCGAAACGACATAAGGTTTGTACCGGCGGTAAAATCCGGTATACCGGTTTGAAACGTAATACCGGTACCGGCCCAGGGTTATTTTAGTTTGGGTTGTTACTTATTTTTATTATATATGTTACTTATCTTACGTAATTTTTATATATTATGATTATTCGTAACTAAAAGTTCTTATTTAATATTTTATGAAACGAAAATAGTTATCCTCTACTTGATGAGGATGGTGATAATAATATTTCATCTTTTATGCGATCGTGAACTTGATGTATTCAACATTCAAATGTCTTAAACATATCGTACACTTTCATTTAAAAGAGCTTGTTGAAAAATTGAATGATTTTTTTTTATCTTTTGGATTATTTTTTTATTATGGATTTACTTTTGGATCAATTTTTAATATGTAATCATGCATTTTTTAATTAACTTTTGAGTTGATGTTGTAATTTATGAAATTATAGAGTTAGCTAGTTAAGCCGGTTGAACCGCACGGTACAATCTGTTTCAACCGGTTGAACCATTTTTTAGCCTAATCCGGATTGGTTTAAAAACCGGTTTTTAAAACATTGCTTAGCACGGTGTCTGGCGACCATTTGGTCTCTCAAGTTAAATTTGTGATTTTGTTTACGTTTTTCCCCGGCTTTGGTCGTCGTTTGGTTGCTACTTAGCATATGGTTTTACACCTCCCTCTCCGCAACGCCGATAGCAGAGAGACTAGTTTGTATGATAAAACTAGGGGCGTAAACGAGCCGAGCCCGAGCTCGAGCTCGATTAACTATTGAGAGCTCGAGCTCAGCTCGATTCGAGCTTTGTTCTCAAAGCTGGAGCTCGGCTCGTTAGTATTTTCTCAACCTTGAGCTCGGCTCGTTTATTATTTATTAATTAATATATTAAATAGAAATATAAATAATAGACTTTTTAGACTCGGGAGCTCGATAAGTGGAGCATGGGATCGGGCTCGTGCTCGTTTACTAAATAAGCTTATTTTTAATTTCTTGGTCGGCTCGTAAGCAAGTTTAAATAAGCTCGGCTCGTATACATTAAGGCTCGACGAACCTAACGAGCTTCACATTCCAGGCTCGAGCTCGGGCTCGATAAACAAACGAGCTTTTATTTTAGGCTCAACCTCGGCTTAAGCTCAATAAGGCTCGGCTCGTTTCGAGCTTTTTATTGAGCCGATCTCGAGTAGCTCAAACGGCTCGTTTGCACCCCTAGATAAAACAAAAGAGGCACCCAAAATTAGTGTCTAAAGAGCCAACTTGTCGGTTTTGTATGATTTTGTTACGTTTGTATCAGGGACTCATTTACCTTTTGTTTTGTCTACACACTTCTAAACATCACCAACTAAGAATTCTTTTACTTTTTGGTTCATAGAATATGTTATTATTTATATATGAACTTTTTAGGACACATACAATTTCATATTTATTCTAGTTTTTGTTTCATAAAATATGTTATTATTATATTATATTATATTATATTATATTATATTATATTATATTATATTATATTATATTATATTAGGGTGAGAGTTGGCTACAAAGCGTACAAAGTCATAAAACACTATAATTTCAGCCAAAAAACACACTTAAACCCCACAAACAACAAAGTAAAGATTACTAGAATGCCATATTTGTGGGTTTTGTGTTGTGTTTTAGATGATAAGGCTTTGATTTTCGAATGACTAACATCAGTGTGTTTTATGATGATCATCATGTTGTGTTTTATATTCATAGTTCTACGATGCTGTGTTTGAAGTTTTTATGGAATGTTAGGGTTTGGATATTGTGTTTTAGTGATCTTCACATTGTTATTTGTGGGTTTCGAGTGTGTTTTATAGTTGAAATTGTGGTTTTTTATAACTTTGTACACTTTGTAGAAAATATGGACTTTTAGCCGAAACCCACCCTATTATATTATATTATATTATATTATATTATATTATATTATATTATATTATATTATATTATATTATATTATATTATATTATATTATATTATATTATATAATTTAATCAACTTACTAGGTACAGTAAAACATGATTTTTTTGTGTTTTTGTCTTTTTTGCCTATTAACTTTGAACTCTAAAATCCAGAGACGAAAATTTTTATATGTCACATGTGAATTGAATTCACATATTCAGTACACCGCTACAGTAAAACATGATTTTTTTTTTTGTGTTTTTTTGTCTTTTTTGCCTATTAACTTTGACCTCTAAAATCCAGAGACGAAAACTTTTGTATGCCACATGTGAACTGAATTCACATATTCAGTACACCGAGGGTTACCGGGAATGAGAATAGAGATATTTGGTTATTTGTATTTTTAAGAGATTATAGATATTAAATTGATAGCTTAACTTCTTAAGAATGTAAAGTTGTTTCATTTATTTATTATATATAAAAGAAAGTCTCGATGAATATAAATCTAAAGTTTTAGTATTTATATTTATTTTGACTTTTACTGAAAATGGATATCGTGCCGCTATCGTTGTAAAGTCTCGATGAATAGAAATCTAAAGTTTTAATATTATATTTATTTTGACAGTGAATAGTAATTTATTTATTTTAGAAATAATAGATTTAATAATCCAAACTATTGGCCGTTGGCCGGTAACGGTCTCAACTTAAAAAATAACCAGTGGTGGTCTCACCTTTTCACATATTATAAACTAATGGACTTTTACTAAAAAAAAACCTTAATTTCTTTTTGTTCCCTTATCCTTTTCGGTTTAATAAAGATCCATTGGTTTACAATATACGAAAAGGTGGGACCACCACTGATTATTTTTTAAGTTGGGACCATTGCCGCCAACGGCTAATAGTTAGGATTATTAAAATCCATTATTACTTTATTTTATCACAAACTATACGAGTGCCAATAACATTATTAAAAGTTCGCATTTTTAATTGTAAAGAAGTATCGATACTTCACGAGCCGAACCGATTTCAAACGAACATCGGTACTAATATTGGTAGTATCAAAATGGATATCTTTTATTGTTTTCGATTGATATAAAACATGGGTCAATATCATTTTCGGCATATCACGACTTTATTCTTTTAGTTTCCTCTTTCAGCTGTTATAACAAGTGTCATTATAACAAGTGTCATTACTGGAACAAACTCAATCGATACCAACTGAGTTCCCGCCGCGTAGTGTGGGGAAAACCACTAGTTACATTTTATATGATAACTTTTTAGGACACATACAATTTTCTAAGTAATCTTAAGTACGTTATGGAAATGATTAATAATTAGAGGAGAGTTAATTGCCCGGATAGTCTCTATGGTTTGCCATTTTTCACCTTTAGTCCCCACATTTTCAAAATAGCACGTATAGTCCCTGTGGTTTAACAAACTGTTACTCGGATAGTGCCTATAATGGATGGGCGTTAAATAATTCAGTTAAGTGGGTGTATAATTACAAAAATATCCTTAGTCCATCTCTCTCTCTTTACTCTCTCCCTCTCTCTATATATATCAGACATCTCACTCTCTCTACTCTCTCTCTGTCCTTTAAAAGGCCACCACCACAACTACCTCCACCCCTGCCATCACCACTCAGCCACCACCACTGTCCCAACTGCCACAACCACCCTCCGCCACAACAACCACCGCCGCTATCATCACCACTGTCGATTTCCACCAACACCACCAACAACTGTTTCTTCCTTCACATAGCTACACTAGATCTCATCATTGCCGTGCTCAACAGTTAACCTAAATTATTTATTCAAACGACTATTTCATGATCAATTAAAAACACACCATTATAACAACATAATAATAATAGTGGTAGTGGTGGTAATGATAACTATCACACTCTCAAAATTTCCACATGCGGAGTATTATCGCGAGGCGTGCGACTGCCCAGGATCCAACCACTAATTATTTTGAACCGTTTACGAAATGTGTAAATTATTCCAAATGATACGATTGGTGATTTAGTTTAAAAGTTTTAAAAATGTACTTTATGTTTGCAGCGGAAATGTAAAATAAACTTATCACGGTTGGAAACCACAATTTAAACAAATGTACAAAACGTACCACCTTCCAAACCACACACACTCCATCCGTTTGCAACGTCCGTCCGCAGCTGTACCTGTAGATCTGCAAAGCATGTAGTAGGATGTCAACATAAAGTTGGCGAGTTCACAGTTGTTTAGTTTTGTACCAAAAACATAAGTTTGTTAAATTACTCCGTTCTTTATAGAACATGTCATGGGGAGCTACCCCATTGTTTTAAACTACTAAACCCGTACCATACCGACTACTAACTGAGGTTATGTTTAGTGCCCCGCGTCAATGTCTATCGTCATTGACTAGCGTCCAAGCATATTAGTTCATGCCCGTCCTCTACGGCACGGTGTTAGGTTTGTTAGACCTAATAACGCTATTCAACTAACACCCCGTTCGCCCTTGACCCGATGATTAATCGGTATAAAATGTGTAGGGACTTTCCGATAGAGTTTCCATCTAGTATGCTTATGTAACGCCCTGCTTCTACATACTTTCCATAATTAGAAAGCTCGCCTTGTAATGCTATTTTTGAAAATCTTGTATTATTATAGTCGTCTTCTCGTTGTAAAATCCGAGACTTGGATCATAAATAAAATTCGTATTTCTTTAAATTCACCATCTACATATTCATACATGTTCATACGTTCGAATTCATTGTACATCGAATCCTTATTTGTAATTCATACTTATACGATACTTATTCACGATGCATGTCCATGCTTGTCCTTAAATTGTTGATACCTAAAAACCCCTAATAATATGCTTATTTATACAACGGTTAATCATCTAATATGTGACATATACTTGTCACTTACAAACATGTTACATACTTGTACATTACACTTTTTACCTAGTTAAATCATGTTTTATTTCATATTTCACTTGTTACAAGTTAGGGGAAACATTGTTGCATATTATTACACAACTTAACTAACAAAATTACTCATTATAATGTTTTAAAAAAATAAAAAAATAAAGAAATATGGCAGCCCCAATTCAGCAAAATTCAGCCCCATATAGTTGGGTTTTGTGGGCTAGTTTCAAGGTGTAACCCCTTCTAAACACTTCCAAAGCCCAACCCATTGAAACCCTAATCCTTCCCCCTATAAATACCACTTATAACCAGCCTCTCTACCACTTTTGCAACATTAAAACTCTCAAAACATCCTCCAAACCGTAGCTGAAAGAGAATGTTCGAGCAGATTGACACCCCTTCACGAAAATGAGCATAACTCACTCATTTCTTAACGAAATCACTTGATTATTTTTCCTACTTACTTGGATAATCATGGGGTTCGATTCCAAGACTTCTCCTTGGAGAAATCAGACCTACAAATTCCCCGAAATCATCCATAAACTTTCTGTTTGTTTTTATGTTCATCAAAAACTTGTTTATACCTATGTAACTTGTGTTCAACACATCTCATACCTATGTCCTAATGCTTACAACTTATCCCATGGTTGGTTAAGCTTAAAAACAAGGTTGAGACATTCAAAATCAGAGGATTAAACCTCATAAACTTGGTGTTTTGTCTAGGGTTTCAACCCAGAAATCATGTCAAACATAGCCTTTGATACATGAGTGATTAGGGAACAACTTGGGTTGTCCTACATACAATCCTCACGTGATTTGACGATTTATCTATAGTTAGGTTGTTTATGTTATCGTGCAAATCCTAGTTCATGACCCTCCTTGGTTGTTGTTACACCAAGTGAAGTGGTGAACATTCAAGGGGTTCCTAAATGGAAGCATGTCCTTCCTACCCCATACATGACATCTATGATAACACGAGGTGCCTAAATGAAGAATCTAATCTTCTACCTCCTACTTGAATTATTGGACTAAATAATATGTAGTACTTAACCTAGATATATATATACACTCATTCGAACCTTTGATGTTGAACTCATGTTTATATGTTAAAGTAGTAGAACATCACCTAAGACCTAAACCTTGTTGTGATTCTTATGGGTGTTCAACTCATGAAAACATTATCATAACCCTTGTGGTTACCAAGTGTCATACAAGTGTTAAGTGTTGAAGATGATTATTTTCACATGCTATTCACATATCTTACTTTTTATGTTGTTTTGAATACCGAATCTCGAATCTAAGCATACTTGAACTTTAACCCTACACATTCAATCTTCCAACCTCATCAACTCGTCAATAATTGGATAATTGGAAAGCATATGCAAACTTTGTGAGTATACTCGTATTTCCCCCTTTTTACTTTTACCACTTTTGGGGTGTAACATGTTTATCTATCAACAAACTTACACATGAACATTTTGCTTAAACACATGAACATTCCTACAACATGCTTGTATACGTGATGGCTTGATGCTTTAAACTTGGACTTATCTTATGTGTTGAATTTATCATTAACTTCGTACGAGCCAAACCGTGACATATGTAGCGCTATAGGATTAACGACCCGCCCCTTTATCTCGGTTATGTCATGGGCATATTGTGTTTCCTTGGTTTGATATGTTAGACACATACCATATTTAAAGGCTTATCTTGAATCACATGCTTGCTATGAGGAATAGTTCAAAACTTATCTTTTGCTATGTACGTATCAAACTTGTATACTCGCCTTTGCTTTTGCATTGAACTTTATTTTAACATGTTACAGGTGGATGTTGACGATGCATGGAATCTAGTAGGATGCTTAGATACCCACTTAGAAAGAATTGTATTCGTATTGTATCATTTTATTATTCATGTTGTTGTACTTTGTTTCAAAACCTTGTACTTGATTCTTTAGAAATGAAATGAAATGATTATTTAAATACTTGTCACAATTATTAGCGTTATGATGTCTCGAGCAATCTTCACACTTCGTCTCATCCCGATGTTTCCGCCATTGGTTGGGGTGTGACAGATTGGTATCAGAGCCATAACTATATGGAATTAGGAAAAGTAGGAATGATTTAACCTAGTCTATAGTTCTAGAGCCTTATTCGTACCTTTTACTTAAAACTACTTGCATGCTATCTTATTTGCTTTTATTTATTCTCTTGATCTTGTAAGCATATGTGTCACTTATGCTTTAACAATTAACATGCTATACTTATTTTTATTATGTGTTAATACCTGTTTCATCGTCTTATCCTTTATGTGTGTTCTTGACATACTTTTTATGCATTAATATTCGTTTCATCATTTCACTTTTATTGTGATATTCTTGACATGTTATACTTGTTTGTTTAATCTTTAATATACACTTTTCCTCACGCGTTTTACTCGACTATTCTAAATCCGACAACACACATATTACACAAACGAGACGAGTTCACCCAAAATAGGCGTGAAACCCACAATTTGGTGAATGACTCTCAATCCTTCTACTTTTCTTTTTACACGGAATTCACCACCAAGTTAGGAGTGAAATCCTCACCTTGATGGAGAAATTCGAATTTCAAACTCTAGTGGACCCTCGTCAAAGTGTTGAAATTAAATTTTGACCCGACGAGTACCAACCACACTTAGGATACGAAATCTTCAAGTTAGGGGTGAAACCCGCACCTTGGCGACTAGTTCCACTCCTTGATATTTTTGTTAAATTCCGCCAAGTCTCGAAATTTCGATTGATTTGGGACATGTAGTAACCGGAAGGGTAAATACCGTTAACCGACTTGTCGGCGAGAGTATTTTACCTATTAGGCCAAAGCATGCTCCTCAAATTCAAAAGACTTTTCGACCACTTTGGTTAGTCAAAGTTCCGTTTGGAACACTCCAAACTTTGGTCAAACATGTGTTTCTATTGTTCATTTTATACGATGCAATCTTTCAACCTCGAGTTTACCTTGATTTCTCTTTTCACACGCACAACATATCAAACCTTTTCGATACATTTATATATGCATGATTTTCATATAATTTAAATTCATATTCCTTGTAACAACTAGTGGAGAGGTATCATCGAGATTGGAGTGATTTCCTTACCTTGACGATTAACTCCACTCCCCTTTTCTTAAAAACGACCTCACCAACGAGTTAGGGGTGATTCCCTTACCTAGGTGATCGTTATCAAAACGTCTCTTCAAAATATCTTATTATGCAAACTCGATCATATTTTATACCCAAATTGTTTATCATTATTCAAAATACCCACTCATACCGATTTCAAAATACATTGATTTGTCAAAACGTACTCAACTCATATACACGAGATTCTTAATCATGTCTTAAAACAATTAATTACGCAAACTTCAAAACCTTACGAAATGCTACCTATCAATTTAATCGGCCCAATGAAACTCTTGCCCATGAACTTCGTATTCGACTTAATCACTAAAACTTGCTCACATTATATCGTCATACTAGAGACTTCCATTCTTAATTGAAACCAAACCAACCTTTCTCAATTACGATAGGATCTTATAGATATTATGAGATCGTTTTACCAAAGAATATTTCCAACATCAACGAACCATTTGTCAAAACCCTTTAAAATGAACACTAAGACCTTTGATAAATCCCTTTTCCAAGGATCAACGTATTCACAAAAACTCCAAAATTTCTTGTTTTGATGAAACGAACTTACCTTTTCCTACACCTATTTTTCAAAACACGTGGGCAAGAAGACTCCATGGGGACCGACCATCTTCGGATTTCGTAAACTCTTTTAAAACAAAGGTAGCATTTCCATTCATTACAAAATACGATATGCATGACCAACAAGTACTTTATATCCTCTTACATATGCAAACTATATTCTACCTTTTTAAACCAAGCCCAATTTAAATTTGATTCAATAAACTCAACGTTTCGTTTAAACAACTATACATGCATGTCATCATACACGTTTTGTCGCTTCATCGCAACAATTTCACTTATATCGTTCGTATCTACATACTCAACCTTTTGAGCACTCTTACATACGTAACTTTGTTATGTTTCAATTAATACTATATACATAATCAATAGTATTTGTACTCACCCTCTCACTCATATTCATAACAACACATTTTATGCTTATACTTGTAATCGTATTCATACTTGTACTCATGCGTTTTATGATTTTAATTATATTTATACGTTTCATGCTTACACGTATACTCATACTACGCGTACGTTTGATACCCATACTTACGTGTATATTCATACTTAAACTTATACTTATGCTCATAATTTTGCTTATACTCATGATTCATACATTCGTACCTATACGCGAGCGTAACCTGAGGGATTCGCTTGCATGGGTCCCACACATACTTAAACATGGACTTGCTTATATACCATATTCTTGTACGTACACATTCTAAACTTTTATGTATACCCCGATTCATACACAACTAGTACAAGCTATGCGGATCATGCGACGATCAAGATAATCGCGGGTGCACACGAGATTATAGTGATTGGCTCATGAAAAACCATAGAGTGTACTACTGTGTATGGTAAGACACGAAACGTAACATGACACCGAACACGAAACGGACGTAATGTGGTCAAAACATGGTGGATACGCCGCTGGTACTTCCTATACATAAGTGTTTTCATCATGTTACCAAACTTTCGTAAGACGTGCCATGAGAAAATCAGTGTTTTGCAGACCTTTTAGACCTAATTCAAACTTTAAACAACTCACAAACGCGCTATATCCAATTATCCATGACGAGACTTCATTCTTAGCACGCTACTTTTGTCTATCCAATACATATGCCATTCTTATACTTACATTCGTTTACTAAGAGTCAATCGTTCAATTCCATATACGCAACTATACTTTTCCAATTATGTTTGGTACCTCAAATCATTTTAGACAAACGAACTCCTTTGCAAACCTATCTTGTCATCCTTCAAAATTTCATACTTTTTACTTTTCAAAATTTTCAAGTCTCAATTCTTAATAGTCACCTTTTGCCAAAACTCTTTCAAGTCTTCCTCTTGAATAAATTTGGGGACGAAATTTCCTAAAGGAGGGGAGACTGTAACGCCCTGCTTCTACATACTTTCCATAATTAGAAAGCTCGCCTTGTAATGCTATTTTTGGAAATCTTGTATTATTATAGTCGTCTTCTCGTTGTAAAATCCGAGACTTGGATCATAAATAAAATTCGTATTTCTTTAAATTCACCATCTACATATTCATACATGTTCATACGTTCGAATTCATTGTACATCGAATCCTTATTTGTAATTCATACTTATACGATACTTATTCACGATGCATGTCCATGCTTGTCCTTAAATTGTTGATACCTAAAAACCCCTAATAATATGCTTATTTATACAACGGTTAATCATCTAATATGTGACATATACTTGTCACTTACAAACATGTTACATACTTGTACATTACACTTTTTACCTAGTTAAATCATGTTTTATTTCATATTTCACCTTGTTACAAGTTAGGGGAAACATTGTTGCATATTATTACACAACTTAACTAACAAAATTACTCATTATAATGTTTTAAAAAAATAAAAAAATAAAGAAATATGGCAGCCCCAATTCAGCAAAATTCAGCCCCATATAGTTGGGTTTTGTGGGCTAGTTTCAAGGTGTAACCCCTTCTAAACACTTCCAAAGCCCAACCCATTGAAACCCTAATCCTTCCCCCTATAAATACCACTTATAACCAGCCTCTCTACCACTTTTGCAACACTAAAAACTCTCAAAACATCCTCCAAACTGTAGCTGAAAGCAAAGGTTCGAGCAGATTGACACCCCTTCACGAAAATGAGCATAACTCACTCATTTCTTAACGAAATCACTTGATTCTTTTTCCTACTTACTTGGATAATCATGGGGTTCGATTCCAAGACTTCTCCTTGGAGAAATCAGACCTAGAATTTCCCCGAAATCATCCATAAACTTTCTGTTTGTTTTTATGTTCATCAAAAACTTGTTTATACCTATGTAACTTGTGTTCAACACATCTCATACCTATGTCCTAATGCTTACAACTTATCCCATGGTTGGTTAAGCTTAAAAACAAGGTTGAGACATTCAAAATCAGATGATTAAACCTCATAAACTTGGTGTTTTGTCTAGGGTTTCAACCCACAAATCATGTCAAACATAGCCTTTGATACATGAGTGATTAGGGAACAACTTGGGTTGTCCTACATACAATCCTCACGTGATTTGATGATTTCTCTATAGTTAGGTTGTTTATGTTATCGTGCAAATCCTAGTTCATGACCCTCCTTGGTTGTTGTTACACTAAGTGATGTGGTGAACATTCAAGGGGTTCCTAAATGGAAGCATGTCCTTCCTACCCCATACATGACATCTATGATAACACGAGGTGCCTAAATGAAGAATCTAATCTTGTACCTCCTACTTGAATTATTGGACTAAATAATATGTAGTACTTAACCTAGATATATATATATACTCATTCGAACCTTTGATGTTGAACTCATGTTTATATGTTAAAGTAGTAGAACATCACCTAAGACCTAAACCTTGTTGTGATTCTTATGGGTGTTCAACTCATGAAAACATTATCATAACCCTTGTGGTTACCAAGTGTCATACAAGTGTTAGGTGTTGAAGATGATTATTTTCACATGCTATTCACATATCTTACTTTTTATGTTGTTTTGAATACCGAATCTCGAATCTAAGCATACTTGAACTTTAACCCTACACATTCAATCTTCCAACCTCATCAACTCGTCAATAATTGGATAATTGGAAAGCATATGCAAACTTTGTGAGTATACTCGTATTTCCCCCTTTTTACTTTTACCACTTTTGGGGTGTAACATGTTTATCTATCAACAAACTTACACATGAACATTTTGCTTAAACACATGGACATTCCTACAACATGCTTGTATACGTGATGGCTTGATGCTTTAAACTTGGACTTATCTTATGTGTTGAATTTATCATTAACTTCGTACGAGCCAAACCGTGACATATGTAGCGCTATAGGATTAACGACCCGCCCCTTTATCTCGGTTATGTCATGAGCATATTGCGTTTCCTTGGTTTGATATGTTAGACACATACCATATTTAAAGGCTTATCTTGAATCACATGCTTGCTATGAGGAATAGTTCAAAACTTATCTTTTGCTATGTACGTATCAAACTTGTGTACTCGCCTTTGCTTTTGCATTGAACTTTATTTTAACATGTTACAGGTGGATGTTGACGATGCATGGAATCTAGTAGGATGCTTAGATACCCACTTAGAAAGAATTGTATTCGTATTGTATCATTTTATTATTCATGTTGTTGTACTTTGTTTCAAAACCTTGTACTTGATTCTTTAGAAATGAAATGAAATGATTATTTAAATACTTGTCACAATTATTAGCGTTATGATGTCTCGAGCAATCTTCACACTTCGTCTCATCCCGATGTTTCCGCCATTGGTTGGGGTGTGACAGCTTATGACATGTAGTATAATAGTAAATTAACATGTTGTCCCACGCAAGAGGGACAAGGTTTCCCGTATCCTACCCAAGGAGAATACGTAATGGTATCCCACACAAGGAGATAGTTGTTGTTTATTTCGTTCCCAGTCCACCGAGAATACATGTTTTATAAAAAGTGTGAACTCACCTCGGTTTGCTCGGCAGATAGTTTACTTGTTTAACAGTTTTGGCCAACCACGTCCTATTATGGTTACCAAGTTTTAATCAGATTCGTATACAAGTATTTCACGTATTGGCACACATTACAAATCAAGCAGCATACAAGGTACCACACATCACATATGTACACGCATTTAACACATGGCATACAACTCGTAACATCACACATGGACCGTATATATTACAATCTAATCACATGTTCCAAGTGTGCGGTCCAAACAATATAACATACAATCCAGACTTAGGAGTGTTCGGTCCGTGCGGCCCAATAATAGTATGCGGCCCACTTGTCCGTTGTGCGGTCCATCCGATAGTGTGCGACCACCTTGACAAGTGTGCGGTCATACATTGTGCGACATATGGAATGTGCGAGTGTAATGTGTGACTAAATTAAATGAATGTGCGATCCTACTAATAGATAAGGCGCAAAGGGACTGTGCGGCCCGTTAAGCTAAGCCCAACAGGGCGGTGCGGCCCACTACCCAGTGTGCGATCCACACGAAAGTGTGCGGCCGCTGGGTAGTGTGCGGTCATGCTTTAAATGGATGTACTCTGTGTTTAACATGCTTGTACCCCGTGAATGTGCGGTCCACAAGAGTGTGCGACCTAGCTTCATCATAAAACATAAGTAATTCAACTTATACCTATACTTATTTAAATCATTCATCATAGCATACTGTCAAATACCCTTTGAACATCCTAATTTAACAAGTCAAGTTGAACATTTTGCCATAATCAAACATAACAATCTGTGCACATATATCCTATAACACAACTGATGCAAATAACAACCCAATTCAGCTTATGCTCACATTTCATTTAACCCTATCATTCTTACAACATCAGACATGTAAAGAGATCACATCAACCAACCCTTCATAACGGTTAAACAATAATTCATTATACATTAAGCACCAAATGGTAAATCATCAATCAACTTTTATATTCAAGTTCCTAAGTCAAATAAGCCACTCGAAACAGTTAGGCGTATAGATATATCCGAAACAATTAATCACACCTAAATATTTAACCAAAAACCACAAGAATGCAACGTATACAAGGCTTGGGTATACATATATCCGAAACAATTAATCACACCTAAATATTAATCAACCATCATGCACCAAACAATAAATCAAAGTCTCATGTTAACATTTTACATCCTAGTTCACTAATCCCATAAAAGAAATCATACTTTCATGTCTCATATATACACCCAAATAGTTAACACACAAATATTCAACCAAATCCATAATAGACACACATACATAGTTATAAGAACGAGCGATTTTGTGCGCGGCCTGTGACCCGAACCTGCTGAATCAAGTCTGAACCAAAGCTCTCGCGCCAAAACCGTAACCCGAATGATCCTAACGTACACCTGACCCGAATCTGATCGGTGCGCGACCCGGGCTGAACCATATACCCGAGCCGTCTGAAGGTTTGTCGGAGAGGAACCAAGGACCGCCGTCGCTGCCATCACCTCCGGTGGCTACAGCTGCTGTCAATCACGTCTCCACCAGCATCAATGTCGTCAATCTTCATCATCAGCATCAGCATCGTCATCTCGTCGGAGAAGACTCATCACCGCCGTCGTCGCAGAGGCGGCGCTCCGGCCGTCTCTGCCCGTGTTTCGCTCCCGTTATCTCTCCTCGCTCTCTCTCTCCTCTCGTGTTGCCGCCGTGCACCGCCACCAAGCAATGGTGGTGGTCGGCAGGTGTTTTAAAAAGGCAAGTGGGTGTTTTGTTGGGGGGGGGGGGGGTGTTTAAGGAGAAACAGGAGGTTGGGGCTGAGTGTGTGACCGGAGAAGAAGGAGGTTCGGAGGGGTGTGGGTGCGGCTGCCGGACACACCAAAAACGGCTTTTTTGTCCAATATGCACACCCTGTAGTGTCGAGCTATGGTCAAAGCGCGACGTTTTGGTCCGGTCAACCAGATAAAAGTCTGACGAGTGTCTGACGTGTCTGTTGACCGGATCAAAACAGTGAGCTTTGGCTGCGTTTTGGTCCTGTCTACCAGACAAAAGATTGACCGGATGTCTGGTTGACAGGACCAAAACACGGCCAAAGCTCGGCGTTTTGGTCCGGTCAACAGACCCGTCAGACACCCGTCAGTCTTTGTCTGGTTGACCGTACCAAAACGCTGCGCTTTAGCCACAGCTCGACATTGCAGGGTGTGCATATAGGACAAAAAAACCCTTTTTGGACCGACTATCTACACACCAAGTGTGCAAATAGTCTCCCCCTTTTTTAAAAGAGGTGTGAGGGGTATAAGGATGCTTAAATAGGTAGGGTTTAGGTTTAGAGAGTCGGGTTATTCCTAGCCCAAGTGTGTGTGACCCGTTAAATAATTGTGTGTCTTGCTTAAACAAATAGGCCCGATTTTATTAAATATTAAGGTAATTAAATAAATAAACGAATAAACCTCTCGTTGTGGATTATTATTATTATTTTATAAAGTAATGACGATAATAATAATAATAATAATAACAACAACAACAACAACAACAACAACAACAACAATAATAATAATAATAATAATAATAAATACACGTGTTACTAAAATACCCTTCTCTTGACAACGAAAGTACGAGTTGTTACAATAACCACCTGATGTTGAACTAAATGCATCAGATCCACCGTATGCGGAGGAGATATGGTGATGCGAGTCCTCATCCGGCGGAGAAAAACAAGCAACAAAAACTCCGGCAACGGATCTTGCAACACCTTTGAATCGGCTCCGGCCAGAAGTTGACTTTTCCGACGAGTAGGTAGAATAGGAGCTCGGCGACGGTGACAGAGGATAACTAAAACGGTCAGGTGTACTTATCATGTTAGAGCTGTTTCTCCGGCGACCGGACATTGTGTTAGAGAGAGAGAGATGAGAGGGAGATATGGCGGGTGTGTATATATGTATGATAACGTATTGACTGAAACAAAGACTTGACTTTTATGAGATGGTGGGTGATGCTAACGTGCGCGTGAGTAAAAGGCCAACGACAGTCCAGCTAAACATAGACCAAGAGTATTTTTGTAATTTTACACCCACTTATCTAAATTATTTAACGCTCATCCATTACATGGACTGCCCGAGTAACTGTTTGTTAAACCACATAGACTATACATGCTACATTGAAAAATTGGGACTAAAGATGAAAAAATAGCAAACCGCAGAAACTATCCGGGCAGTTAACTATAATTAGAGTAATTTAATAAAATTGTAGTAAATGAATATGACATAACATGCAGACGAACGCATTTATGATTTTTGAGCTACAATAATTAGACAGTTTTCTTTTCACAAAATCAACAAAGTAATTAAGGGTGGTGTTAAAGAGGGTTATCGATTGTCAAGCTGAAATCCGACACAAACCTAGAAAGTTTGTAAGTGCCCTTTTTCGTGTGGAGTAAAGGTGTCTCCGGTTGCGTTAAAAAAATATGAACCACTACACGTCATGAACCTTAAAATCCGTTGAGATACGTATGTTAGATTTTGGTGGCGCAGCGGAGTAACGATTCACAACGAACACGCAATAGTAAACGAGAAAATATAAAGCACAATATACGAACACGAGTATTTTACGTTGTTTGGTTCCAGTGAGGAAACTATGTCCACAGGCTGCAACTAGGAATACTTGATTAGCTCTAACAAGCTTTACAATTACGTTGAAAGGATATATATATATATATATATATATATATAGTGAGAGAGAGAGAGAGAACAAATTGGGGTTTACAACTTGATAAATAAGAAAACTAAATGGTTCATTGGCAAAGGCAAAATCTTCCTGTAACGAATAAGTTTTTTTGTTCTTTTTCATATTACTACTCTAAAATGACAAGTTTATAGATTAGTATCTCTAAAACAAATACACAAACTATAGAACTCTAACACATATTTAAAAGTTAATCTTTAAGTTCTAACATAGCATACCCATTCAAAAAGATTCTAAACATAAACGGCTTTTTAGCATGGTCAACCAGACATCGAGATCGATTTATGTGGCTAAATGTTTGTGTCGTATTAGAAATTCACATGCCTATAAATGATTAACAAAAATACAAAAAAGATGGGTCTGGTGAACTGAAGAAATGTATTTACAAAAATATTTAGAAGCTTATTAAAACGACATAACTCTTGTATATTAAAGCGACATAACTCTTGTGTTAACGTGTTTTTTGTTTCATTAATGATAATCAACAATAAGATAATAGACACATCAAATCATAACATTCGAAAAGACCATTCGAGTAGTACAAATGTTTTACAATCGGATTTAAGTTTCAATTATAGCGATAACAAATGTATAACCATATGATGTGTCTAGCTTTAAGCTTCAAAGTTAAAACACGGAATTTTCACCTATCCATTAAATGTGACAAGTGAAGAGTTCTTAACAAGTTTGATTGAGAAAGACACATTACCAAAGAACTTTGGTGTTTGTTGCAATAATAACTTGTACCCAATGAAATAGAAGTTGTACATTCATCGTCATTTATTTTTTTCCCCTATTGATGTTAATAGGTTATCCTAGTTGTCAATAATTCAAACAATCTTATTTGTCTTTCCATATAAGTATCATCCTTTATCAAGGAATAATGAATTACTTTCTATATATAGGCATATTTTTATAGGATGAAATTTGAATTCCGTCTATGAGTTCTCATGAAATATGAATCGGACGAAATTTGAATTCCGTCTATGAGTTCTCATGAAATTGAAATCTGAATATTGGACTTGATTTTCATTAAAGCTATGTTGGCAATCATAGTTAACTTGATTTTGGTTTATAGCTATTTTGGCAATCATAGTTAACTTGATTTTGGTTAATAATAATAATTGTATATTAGTTTATTTAGATCAACTTAAATTATACAATGAGTCAATTTGGGATACTCAAATTATGTCATGAGCTCAAGCATGTTACTTTTATAAAGCTTATTGTCTTAAACAATTCTAGAATGGATCAACACCATCCATGACAATTGTTTGTCACTGCCGCTTACTTGTCGTCGCCGAAAGCACTTCCACAATGTATCCACCACCTTCACTGACGCAACAACCAACACCACCTCATAGTTGCCTCCCCAAGAACCAATACAACCACGATGTTGGCTTGTCGTGGATATCTTTGTCGCCACCTATATCAATTATCACTAGCCACCTTGAATCCATTTTGATTAACAAATAATAATAATAATAATAATAATAATAATAATAATAATAATAATAATAATTCTAAAGCATCTTATTCAACTCAAGCTCGTTTCTATCATGATCTTGTTTTGAGCTTAACCAAATTGCTTTAAATCCTATTTTAACCCGTTACCCAATTCAAACCGTCCGTTTTAGTGTTGGGAATCGGGCCTTCTTCAACTTAATTAAACAATGGATTTAACAAGAAAAAACTCTTTGATTAAAATTGAAGATTCATAAACTCTAAACATATGATCCATATTTATACTAAAAAATCTCCTTGAGGAACAGGTAACCTACTCCTATAAGGAAACCAATTAAAATATAAATCCTAAATATTCCCATTAAAATAAACTAAACTATTTACATCCTCCAACTTTTGAGTATTGACAAGATTAACTCCAACAATCACCCCCTAATCTTGTCAAGTTTCTCAAAGGTCTTGAATACCAAGAAAGACCTGAAGTTCTTCCACCTTAATACTCGGTCTCTTGTGTTAGCTTTGCATTAACACCTTTGCTGCAGCCAACACGACACCACACCCCCTGTTTTCTTACTCCTTTGGGATCACACCCATAACTTGTCCAAACACTTGAACCATCAACCATAAACAAGGCAACATCCTTTCTCTTCCACCTTGATCAAACCTGCTACTTCACCACCTTTAAAGTCTGCTTTTAATCCGAACTAACACTACACTACACCTTGGTTTTCTCCTTTGATCAAGCCTGCAATCATTGTTCCTCGATTGGTACGTTATGTCGTTGTTCATCACAACCTCAATCACTACAACCTGCTGCTGCTGTTTGATCAACAAACCCTCTTGCACTTGCAAACCTCCCAATTGATAAACCACTCTGATACCAATTGTTTGAAACTAGGCCTTCTTCAACTTAATCAAAAAATGGATTTAACAAGAAAAAAACTCTTTTATTAAAACTGAAGGTTCATAAACTCTAATGGGGTGTTTGAGATTGCTTATAAAACAACTTATTGACCTATAACTTTTTGAAAAAAGGAGTTTTTTTAGATAATGATGTTTGGGTAATGCGTTGAAAATGATGTTTTAAGGCTTTGAAAAGAAGAAATGGAAAAGTTAAGAGAGAGTGACTTTAAAAAAAAGGAGACAAAGAGGTGGAAAAGCAAATAAGGAGTTTTTCAAAAGCATTCCCAAACACCCCCTAAACATATGATCCATACTTATACTAAAAAGTCTCATTGGAGAACAAATAACATACTCCTCCAAGAAAACCAAATAAAATATAAATCCTAAATCTTTCAATTAAAATAAACTAAACTATTTACATCATCCAACTTTTGAATATTGACAAGATTAGCTCCAACTAAGAACGCTTAATCAAAGTTGTGACTAAGATTTGAAGGCCTTAAAAGAATTTAATAATAAGTTTTCAAGATTATAATACTAATAATAATATGCTATTTTTGTTCCTTTTAAGCAAATTGTTAACTTTCATAATTAATTTTTTTTATCATGTATCTTTTTTAACAATTTTTTTTTTTTCGTAAGGCTAATTCGTGATTTTTTTAAGTGTTGTAGTAATTTTACGTTTGTAAAAAAAAACTGTTTGCCCATTGATAGCAATAACAAGAATAATTAAGTTTATATTATGTTATCAAATACATCACTATCACTATTTAAAGCATGATTTTTCAAAAAAACTTGTATCCAATGAAGTAGAAGTTGTACATTCATCTTCATTGATTTTTTCCCCTATTGATGTTAATAGGTTATCCTAGTTTTCAATAATTCAAACAATTTTATTTCTTTCCATAAAAGTATCATCCTTTATCAAGGAATAATGAATTACTTTCTATATATAGGCATGTATTTATAGGAAGAAATTTGAATTCCGTCTATAAGTTCTCATGAAATATGAACATTGGACTTGATTTTCATTAAAGCTATGTTGGCAATCATATTTAAGTTGATTTTGGTTAATAATAATTGTATTGTATATTAGTTTATTTAAATCAACTTAAATTATACAATGAGTCAATTTGGGATACTCAAATTATGTCATGAGTTTAAGAATGTTACTCTAATAAAGCTTATTGACTTAAACAATTCTCGAATGGATCAACATCATCCATGACAATTGTTTGTCACTACCGCTTACTTGTCGTCGCCGAAAGCACTTCCACAATGTATCCACCACCTTCACCGACGTAACAACCAACACCACCTCATAGTTGCCTCCCTAAGAACCAATACAGCCACGATGTTGTCGTCGTGGATACCTTTGTCGCCATCTATACCCATCATCACTAGCCACCTTAAATCCATTTTGATTAACAAAAAATAATTAATAATAATAATAATAATAATAATAATAATAATAATAAAGCATCTTATTCAACTCAAGCTCGTTTCTACCATGATCTTGTTTTGAGCTTAACCGAATTGCGTTAAATCCCATTTTGACTCATTACCCAACTCAAACTGCCTGTCTAAGGGGTTGTTTGACAACTTCTGAGTCGGTAAGTGCTGAACAAGTAAAAGGTCTTAACCATTAAGTGTTGAATCAGTAAGAGGTATGAACGATTAAGAGCCAGTATAATGCACATGTCATGTTTTTACGGCTTTAAGTTTCAACATACTTTTAAACCTCCAATGAACATGTCATGTCATGACTTGTTCATAAGGCTAGTTCATGAATCAAGTATATATGTATATATACAAAGGAATGTTCATTTTGATCTAATAATATGTTAAAGAAGTAAGAATCGTATAATACATTTGTATATGTCATGTTAAATGTGATCTACAAGTTGGTCTTGTAATCGCTTATGTTTCTCTTCCATACCTTTTATTGTCTTTTATGCGCTATGATTCATGTGATTCTAGATGTTTTTTTCAAGAAAATGACTGAAATTTTATACCACGTAAAAGCAAAACTTAGCTTTTACGTGTGCAGTTGATCATATCAATTTTGGTTGAGGGAATATATGCCATGTAATGTCACAATAGGTACTGGGTTCGATTCTCACAAGGGGGTTTTCCCATATTTATTAGGTTTCCTCCTGAATTGGTGTATAGGCTTTATGCCTAGTGGAGATGAATATGATCGGGTGGTTCCGCTGATGGCACGATGATACTCCAGTAATCCGTCAGTGATCCAAATTTGTCATTAAAAAAAAATGTCACAATATAAAGTAAACAGTTTTGAAGATTACGAAAAAGTAGAAAAGAAATACTGGATATTAATTTATTTATGAATCGCTAGATTTTTATAATTTCACAGAAAATAGTTGAATTTATAAAATAATTTAATCTGTACAAATTTTAGAACTTTCATACTATCTTATCTTAAAGGCAAAAGTCGGTGAAAATTCCACCGACAACCTCCAAAAACTTGATAAAATGCAGTTTTAGTCCCTTGCTTTTTATAATATAACCCTTTAACTTACGTATTTATGCCACCAACCCTCTACTTTTTCATTTATACTACCACCCCCCTCGTCTTTTACCCCCAGTTTTATATTTTGCTACAATCGCCCCATTTACTCTAAATTTCCATAATATAGCCCTCACTTTTCAAACTTTGCTGTTATCACCCTCTACTTTGATTTTCCACCACCCCTCAACTTTTACGTATTTACGCCACCAACCCTCTACTTTTTCATTTATACTAACACCCCCTCATCTTTTACACATTTCCGCCACCACCCCTCTACTTTTACACTATACCTTTTCCGCCACCACCCCTCAACGCTTTTCCGCCACCATCCCTTTACTTTCATACTTTCCGTTTTAACCTTTCTACTTTTATTTTCCCTCAAATTTTAGACTTTGCGTTTTTATCCCTTGCAATGTTACCCTATTTTAACCCCTAGACTACTACTCTTACTTTGCAAATATCAATGCATTGTGTTTTACGAAATGTCTTTGTCATTGTGTTTTACACTTCATGTCTACCTTTGTATTTCACTTTTTTTTTTTTTGTAATTGTGTTTTATTCATTATGTTTACACTTTTTTTAATTGTCTATTACACATTACGTTTTACGAATCATGTGTTGTAAATTTGTGAAAATAGCATTTTTCATAAATATAGAAAAATGATTTTTTCATATTTTTGGACTAGAAAAAATATAATAAAATGAGCGGGTTTTATATATTTATTTGTGGGTTTGTGTTCTATGTCGGAAGAGCTTCGCAACGAACTAAACCACGTCCAAAACGGAGCTAAGATGAATGAGATATCGATGCTCAAAGTTTGGTGTTTGGAACTTAAATGCTGAAATAAGTGGGAAAGTGGCACCTTGTCCCACATCGGATGAGAGATGAAACTTAAAAGGGTATTTAAGTGGGAACTCTCCAATCCTTATTGTTTCATGGAAGCACTCACTAGTGTACTCGTGAAGGGTGCTGAGCACCCTAACACGCACACGCGCGCGCGTGGCGTGGGCAATGAGGTGCAATGTGGCGCTTTGATGGCGCACTTTGCACGGCCGCTTGAGAGCTGGCTTTGTATTTTTGACCGTGTGCGCGTGGTGGAGCACAAGGGTTGCTAGGATCAAGTGGTTGGTGATGTGGCATGCAGTGGCGCATGACGTGGCAGTCATGCGCATGCGAGCATGAGTACACATGGCGTGATGGCGCGACTGTGTGGCGTGCTCGTAGAGGCTACCAGGTGACGTGGCGCACGCGCCCAGGTGCGAGTGGGACTGAAGCGCACGCGCGCATGAGGGTGCAGACCTGCGCGCGCGCGCACAGAAGCTTCCGGCAGCAGTTAATGCTGTGCAGTTACGTTTCAGCATTCGAAACTGACGAAGTTAATGCGTTTGACTGAGAATTTAATGACGAATTAAAGTGCATTGAAGACGTTTAATGCAGTTTAATTCTCCCATTAAATTCGTTTTTCAGTTTCGACCTTCATCTGCAGTATAAATAGAGGTTCGAGCTGCAGAATCAAGTACACCGAATTTACACAGCAAATTCAATCTTCGTCTCTGAATTCTTCTCTCGTCTTCAAGAATCAAGGTACTCGTTCGGGTTGGAGTCAAGACCGGCAGTGCAACTGCTTTGGGTTGTTGTATCCTGGAAACAAACGTGATCTCCTGAGAGACACGAAATTTGTTTTAAGGGACCCGTGTCTAACACGATCCTCAGCCAAGAACCGTTTTCTGTTTTGTAATTCTGTTCTTGTTCTTCATTCATTAGTTGTAATTGTAATTTTACTTTTAGTTTGATTCTGTAATAGTTCAGTAATTCAAGTTAGTAAATTTTATTTAATTTTACACGAACGGATTCTTACATCATGTATTGCCTTACTACATGTTTCCACCCGTCGCGTGCCGCCGCAACGCGCGGCGTGGACAAATACCAGTTGTATCTTAAATACGTGAAGTAAATGACTTTACTTGTTTTATGATCGGCATACTAAACATGTGTCATGGGAAAATATATGTAAATATTTTTTTTTCAAAAAAATTCAAAAATAAAATGCAGATATATAATATATATGCGGAAAAATAATTTGTGTTGAAACCTATAAACTAGGAGTGTTCATCGAATTGAATAACGAATTTTCGAACTATTCGAATCGAATTTTTCGAATTTTTATTATTTTTACATGAATTCGTATTCGATTCGATTCGATTAATATTTGAAACTCGAATTCGAATTGAATTCGAACCGAATTCGAATAAATTCGATTTAATACAAATCGCCCTAAACAATAAATTATTTTACTTTCATTTATTAAAATACTACATACTAATTATATTCAACATAAAATATAATAATCTGCAAATTAATTAACTATCAATATGTCAAAACACCAAAAATTAGAAGATAGGTTGGTTACCGGTAGCGATTTGAGTTAGGTAAAAATATAGAAATAAGTAGCATGGACTATTTGTCAGTAGGTTTGGTAATGTTATGAATAATAAACTTATCACTTATTACGGTAGTTCATATATTTTGACAAGTTTAGAAGTTATATGTGTGTATATATGTTTGTGTGTGTATACATATATCAAAAAATTATATATAAATTGAATTCGAATTTCGAATCGAATCGAATTCAAAGTCATAAATTCGTATTCGATTCTAATTCGATTACTGGACTCGAATACGAATCAACTCGAATTCGAACTTTTTTAAATCGAATTCGAATCAAGTCGAATTTCGAATTTTTCGAATTCGAATCGAATTCTGAACACCCCTACTATAAACGCGATTAGTCGCATGACATGACACACTATTTCCACAAACGCTTTTCAAGCAATGCATTCATCAGTCATCACATGAATATCCTTAACCTTTTCACATTATCAGTACTTTTTACATTTATTTTTCGTAACCAAATAAATATAAATTATTAAATATATGTAGATATACGGAAATTTCAATAAGTTTAATTCTTAATTGATAATTTTTTGACCATTTGATATTCTTCTAATTTAAATTAATCTTTTAATTGTTACTTAGGTTAGTTAACCACTAAAGATTAATTTAACACCTCAATTAAATAATTAGGGTAAAGTTCTTGTACAAATAATCTTAACATACTAAACATACAAATTGAAGGAAAACTCAAAAAGACAAGGTGACATTTTTGTAATTATCAATAACTATCAAAGTTACTCTACAAATACCTCTAAGAAAACCTAACCACTCCCCCACCCCCAAAAAAAACCTAAACCCCCCACCCCCCAAAAACCTAAAAAAAACCTACCCCCCCCCACCCCCCAAAAACCTAAAAAAATCTAACCCCCCCCCCACCCCACCCCCCAAAAACCTAAAAAAAAATCCTAACCCCCCCCCCACCCAAGTTAAAATGCTAAAAACTAAACCCCCAAAAAACCTAAAAAATCTAAAAAAAAAAAAAAAACACACACAAATTATTTTATTTTATTTTTTTAACATTTTTTTATTAAAAATTCGCTACTTTTAGTAGCAGCAAAAAAAAAAATTTTTTTTTTTGCTAACGAAATGTAGCGATTTTTTAATAAAAAATGTTAAAAAAATGTGTTTTTTTAGGTATTTTTGGTTGTAACTTTGATAGTTGGTGGTAATTACAAAAATGCCACCTTGTCTTTTTGGGTTTTCCTTCAATTTGTATGTTTAGTATGTTAAGATTATTTGTATTTGATCTTTTGCCTAAATAATTAAATATGTTGAAAGTAAGCTAAGTAACCATATCTTACAAACTGTGTAAAAAAAAAGGCCCACGCCAGCTGTTCGTATCCATCCGTCCCCTCGAAATTTTATGCAAAAAAACACCCAAAATGAGGCAACGCCACACATAATTCGTGGGTCACTGCATCCATAGGTCTTTACCAGCATTCGTGAGCATTCGCAAGACCCGTTATTGGTGATCTAAGTTAATTTGAAATAAAACCTTTAGCTTATTAAACTTTTGAGAAAAATCTCACGTTTTAAATTGACTTTAGATGGGATCACTCGAACATAGGGTTGTATGTTGTATATGGTTCACTTAGACTCGATTGTTTTCGGTTATTGCTTGATCATATCAAAAGATTCAGTTATTTTCGGGTATTTTTAGTTATATAAAACGGTTTGGTTGTGATTCATTAATCAATTATTGGATATCATTTGGGTTTGTTTTAATTGGGCAAGTTTTATATAGATTTATAAGGTTTAATAAGTGTCAAAGATTGCAAATTTTAACACACATATAAGCTTGAATTTTTAATTTCATCATTACATCAAGAAATGTTAAAACTATGATATTATCAAAACAATAAGTTAAAGATTTTATTTCAAATTAGGGATGATATTGTTATACTACCTATATCTGTACTCGTATAGGTACCAATACCGGTATATAATATATTGGTATGGTGTCATTGCAGGTACTGGTATCGATACCTGCTTTGGTGCCACGTTGTTTTATGTATTTTTTGAGTGCTCGTACGAGCATCAAATAGGTAAAATTGGTACGAGTACCAAACAAGTAGAATTGGTACGGGTACCAAATAGGTAAAATCGATATGACCACCATAATAAGAAAATAAAGCCTAATATCAAATCTCAAAAATAACTTTTTGGAATTTCGTACTTAAATTCAGTACCAATGCCAAATATTACTGAAAAAAGTATATATACCCATAACGTCGTAAGTATTAGATACCGAAATACCAATAACTTGGTAGCAATACATGTATTGAATAAGAAAATTCGATACGGGTATTCGGGAACAAAATCTTATCCCCAAAGCAAATTACAAGGAATGGAAATCAATATTATTCGTAGTGTAACTTTTACAAAAAATTAAATCTAAAAAAAATTATATGTATTGAGTCCGACCCTCTAAATTTTCGGGTCTCGTGGCTTTCGGCCCCCTCAGATTTTTGTGTCAAGCTCCACCACTGGACGAGACCATTTTATGTTTTAAATGAATAGGACGAGTGAATGAAGACTACGAGGCCCCTTTAGATACATCTTACTTTTATCTTTTAAATTTGCCACCTACTAAAATGTATGATTCCTTACATTTCACTATCATCATCATTACACATATGATAACGATATTGTAATGTATCATATATATAAAGACGACATATAACATTGTTTGTTTGTCAATTACCTCCTTCATTTAAGAGAGACAGAAAATATGTTGAAAAGAGGATTATGGTCACCTGAAGAGGATGAAAAACTGGTTAATTACATTTCTACCCATGGTCGCGATTGTCGTTGGAGCTCCATTCCTAAACTCGCCGGTCTCTCTCTCTCTCCCTCTCTCTCTTATGATATATATTTTGAATATATAATGTTTGATAGGGTCTGGTTCTATAGTGAAAACTAGTGTATTTGTGAACTGAGTGAACAGATCCTGGCTATTGATTTACATCATCAAATCGTAAAATACGCTAGTGTATTTTTATCATCAAATCATGACCATTGATTTACACTTGTGTATTGATATTGATAATCAAGGGCTACGATTAGTTCAGTAGTGGTCACAATGAAAGGGGTTGTTCACAAATGAACCTAACCCATGTTTGATATTCTCTTATAATATATGTTTTTAATATATAATGTTTGATATTAAATGATGATAGGTATCACAAGTGGTTTTTGATATCCTTATCGTTTTTTTCTATAAATTTAGAATAAGTGACTTCAGAGACTGCTTATTTACAAATATTTAAGGCACACACTATTCGTATACTGGTGCTGTCTATTTGCACACTTAGGGTTTATATACACTGCGTATAGCTCTATACGCAGCGTATAGGTTGCATAGAATTCAGAGACTACCCAGCAATCATAGGCACAGACAACTAGGGTCTGACTGAGTGGTCGTGTACGAACCCTTTACCTACGCTGTGTATAGACCTATACGCAGAGTCTGCGTATAGGTCTATGCACAGCGTAGGTACAGATAGGATTTAATGTGCAAATAGCCATGTTAGTGTGCAAATATGTAGGCTCATATTTAAATAAACAGGTACCCATGGCATTATAGCCTAGTGGTATCTTGGTGGTGGGATAAGGCTTTTGACTATTAGGTCATGGGTTCGATTCCCACAAAGGGGGTTTTTCCCAAATTTATTGGGTTTCCTCCTGAATTGGTGTATAGTGGAGATGGATATGATCGGGTGGTTCTGCTCGTGGCACGATGATACTCCAGTGGTCCGTCAGTGATCCAAATTTGCCGTTCAAAAAAAAAAAATTTAAATAAACAGGTTGGATAAGTTAGCTCAAACGCCCTTAAAACAAGAGAAAATCCCCAAAATGGCTATGTTGACTTCGTTTTCCTCAAAAACGTCCTTGCAACAACTTATTCGTGGATCAAATTGTGTCGTACTCTTGGGAGAAGGACCCCTTTCTATTATTTATTTCATTTACAAAGTTTATCGGTATCGTACTCTTTAAAAATGCATCACACACGCCTACGAATTTGGTCAAATCATAATATGACTATTTACTTTTTTTTTTTTTTTTTTTTTTTTTGCAATTTGAAGAAAACAAATTCAAACAACATGATATAGCCAAGAGTTTTTTTATTGTTTTAGTAAAATTGGTTATGTATTAGCGTGCGCTCAATACATAACCAATTTTAGGTAGAGAATTTTCAATTCATATAACATTTGTACACGGTGTTTGAAAAATATAGCGAGAAGTAAAGAGTGAGAGGGTTAACGATTATATAACTGTCCTATGTATTGATAGTTAAGAGGTACAAGTGTTGATGCGGTTTTATAAGTTCTTTACTGAAAATTGTTTTTGTATTTAAATTATAGTGAAGTGGTTGTAAACAAACTGAACGTTCAGCGAACAGTTCGTGAACCGTTCGGCGGGAAGTTCGTTTATGTTCGTTCGTTTAGTTAATGAACGAACACCCAACAAGGGAACAAGATATTCCGTTCGATTAATTACATGAACGAACACGAACAAAGGTCTCATTCATTCGAATGCATTCGTGAACGTTTAGTAATATGGTCGTTTACGTTCGTTCATGTTAGTTCGTTTACGTTCATTCATGTTAGCTCGTTTACTTTCCTTGGTATTCATTTGTTTATGTTAATTTGTTAAAAGTTTTTAACGTTTTTTAATGTCAAGTTTAATGTTCATTTGTGTTCGTTTGCGTTTGTTTTTGTTCGTTCATGTTCGTGACCAGCTTTCACGAATTGTTCGCGAATAACTAAAACTCCTTAACAAATGAACAAGAACATAAACTAATGTTCCACATGCGTCCGCGAACAGTTCATGGACATAAGCATTTCCTTAACAAACGAACATAAACATGACCCTGTTCGTGTTAATTTGATTCGTTTACAGCCCTAGTGAAGAGCATGTAACATTATTCGATATGATTTCTAAAACTATTACAATATTTAAAATTGTTTTTAATGCAGGGTTACCTAGAAGTGGCAAGAGCTGCAGATTAAGATGGATAAATTATCTACAACCAGGTTTAAAGAGAGGAAACTTTTCTTTTCAAGAAGCCATGCTGATAATCAATCTACACAATAACCTGGGAAACAAGTATAAGATACTAAATTTTTAGTACATTTTTATTATTATTTTTATTTTTTAATAATATTATTATCGTTTTTGTTTTCTAAATATTGATTTATTTTGTTATTTCTTTGAGAATAGATGGTCAGAAATTGCCAAACACTTGCCCGGAAGAACCGATAGCGCGGTAAAGAACTTCTGGAATTCCAACATGAAGAAGAAGTTTCTTGCTGTTAACCATGAAAATAAAGAGATTGGTGTTACTTATGGCTATGATCACCCGCAAACAGTCAACGGTCAAGATCTTCGGGTCAATGGAATGTGGTCATTGATCAATCATGGCCAAAATATTGAAACTGGTATTAATGTTGATCTTCCTCCACTTCCACCGTCATTCATCGGTGATTCATGTCATCTACCGAATACTTTTGACTCGAGTTTTGGTCGAAATTGGGATATGAATCATCTTACGATGCAATTTGAGTCAAGTGAAATGAACAATATGGAGTTGATTAGTGATAAGTGAGATCTTCGTGTTGATTATTCATCATTATTCACTTAATTATGATCGGATCGCTTTGTAACGAACATATTAGACTAGCTATGTAATTATGTGTCATTACCATAGTCTAAAGGGTATCTATAATCTATGTGTTTTGTATGAGGGGGGTATATATAGAGGCATACATAACCATATCTTAGGAACCCCTCGGTTTGGAAAAAAAATGAAAAAAATTAGTAGAAACCTTGTATGATTTGAAAAAAAAAATTAGTGAGAATCTACCAAAAGGAACATCTGGAAAAAATTTCTGGATTCGCCACTAGTCAGAACAGTTGCTCCGCTCTCAACAGTTCATAAACAAATTTGGACAGGCCCAAAACTAGATACAAGACACCACCAACACCACTATGTAAACAAATTTGGACTGAACCCACCAAATTTCTCAACAGCAAGATAAGTGTCGGCCCATAAAATCACGACGGGTTCCTTTTTTTATCCTGTGTTGCGCGTCTTTGTCACCAGCAACACAGTTGTCTGTCGTCGTCGACCGGTTTCCAATACAGGTGATACAGGTGATCAGTTATAAGTAAACCTATATTCACCATGGATTAAATTGCTGCATTTACAAAAAAAAAAAAAAAAACACTCACAACTCGTAAAAGTTCGCTTCCACTATGTACTGTACCATCTACGGTTACCGGAAGGTTATTGTTCAACCATTCCATCTCAACAATAAATTTCGTTCGTTTATGTTCGTGAACGTTCGGTAACGTATTCGTTTGTGTTCGATAGTTCATTAGTGTTTTTAGTTTTTATATTTATTTAAATACTTCAAAATTCCAACAAATTAAATATTTAATAAGTGTCAGTGTATTATATATTCTGTTTATGAACGATTGTTTGTGTTCCTTTGTTTCCATTTGTGTTCATGAACATTAGTTTGTGCTCATTTGTGTTCGTCAACGTTCGTTGCCTAAAATTAACAAACAAACACAAACGAACACGAACAAGTTCATTTCCTTAACAAACGAATACGAACACAAATTCTCGTTAGATAAGTGTTCGTGAACGGTTCGCGAACACATATATTTCTTAACAAACGAACACGAACAAAGCCTTGTTCGTGTTCGTTCGGTTCGTTTGCAGCCCTATTCACAATCATACCGCCTCTATTGCTTCAATTACATGCATTGTTAGATAACTCCTGATTCCACATGTCTAGATTACCCGGAGGTATATTGGCTAGATACGTAGGACTTTTTGTCTATTCGATATCCTTCATGTACCTGGATGTGCGATAACCAAAATCTTGTTTCATTCAAAAGTCGTCTTAATCTTCACCTTTTTTTGTAAAGGACGAGTCTACATGCACTGCCATGTTCATAAGCCTAATTGATGTAGACTAGGAAATGGGATACGAAATCGGACCTGTTGATTCACTCAGAATACCAGGAACAATTCTTCCAAAATTCGTTGATTCTCGTAGAATACCGAAAATTGGGGGTTTCACATTCAAAACACTCACAAGTGGATTGGGAGAGAAAAATGAATTTTCATAAACTTCAAAACTGATTATCTTCCTCCCATTACATTCATATAAATAACAACGTAAATTCAAAACGGACCTCAAAACACACTTGGGCCAAAAGCTAGAACCAAATAAAAGTCCACGAAAAGCACTAAAAAACATAAAAATATAAATAACTCATAGAAATAAGCGTTTTTTTGGCCTGAACGTTGACCCAAACCACCTACGGTGTTTGTAGAAAGATGGGCTTCGTTCTCACGATCGTTTCGCCTGGTCGCACGCCCAAAACAGACACCTGTAGCCCAAGTTAGAGCCATTTTAGTGAAGCCCCTTTTGTCACGCGATCTTGGGCCTCCAAATACAATATGGCCCGCTCCTTCACACTTGGGCCCGCATCACTAATGAATATGAACTCTACTTGGTTTGTCTTCCTCAACTCCAGTTGGCCCATAAATATTTGTTTTTTTGTACTGATAGTGTATCTTCTACAGTTTGGCATAGGAGACCAAGTCATCCACATCATTGTTTTTACATTAGATGTTTTCTAGACTTTATGTTCCATTTACAAAGATCTGCACATACAAAAAAGTAACAAGAAACTACACAGGGTAGCATGGGTTGGTTTGGATCAATACTCGGCTAAAACCGAACCCAAACTGAATATTTTGCCATTTTGGTTTGGGCCCAACAAGCAAGAGCCAAGAAGTAAAGTTTATGGGTTTTGGGCCTTTGGAAGTTATAAAACAAAGAGTAAACTTCCGTTTTGCTCCCTGTGGTTTGGTCACTTTAACGGTTTTGCCCCAAACCTTTAAAAATAGTCATTTTACTCCCTGATGTTTTGGTTTTGTTGCCAGTTTGCTCCCTGCGGGGAGCAAAATGGAAAAACAAACAATTTGGATGGAGTAAGAGGCGGGGAGCAAACTGGCAAAAAAACCGAAACATCAGGGAGTAAAATGGCTATTTTTAAAAGTTTGGAGCAAAACCGTTAAAGTGACCAAACCACAGGGAGCAAAACGGAAGTTTACTCTAAAACAAATAAGTAAGAGAAATAGCATGATCTAACTTACAATAACCATGAACAGTGAAAAAACTAGGAAGATAAAAATAATATTAATATTAATAAATTAAAAATATATAAAAGGAAAAGAAGTTGCAAAAATAACATTGTATTAAAGGATATAACGTAGTTTGGTTCTTTTGTTTGGATCATATTTTGTTTTTTTTGCAACAATCATTTAATCAATCAGTAATAGTCGATCGTATTAATTTAATAGAGCTTTGCATCAGCGTTGAATTATAAAAGATGAACATAATACATAAAAGACATTTAAACTATTAAAATGCAAAATTCTTCAACAGAAAGATGTTTGTGAATGTCCAACTAAGGATCACAATGCAAAATTCTTCAAAAGAAAGCAGCATTCCACGATTTGTTATGGGTTGACCACTCAACAAGTCAACATCTAGTGATAACATAAAATGCTTAAAAAGGAAGAAAAAGATTTACTTAGTTAAGCTGTAATTCTATAGCGGCCCTTAGCAATCCTCCGTGCAATGACTCGCCTGCCCCCCTTAGTCGCTTTGCTGTATCGCAATAAATAAAAACACGAGTTGAGAACAAGAATGTTTAAGGTTGTTTTGAATAATCGAAATCATATGTAATAGAACGGTCTATTGAATATTGTGTTTGGATGCGCCTTTTGAAAGAGGTAAGGTAGCCTTGTAGAACTGAAATCAAAAGTAATAAAACTTCTATAGGATAAGGTGTTTGGATGCGCTCATGTTGTTTTAAGTTGAAGAATTGTGATTATTTAATGAAGAGTTAATAGCCAAAATGGTCCCTGAGGTTTGCTCACTTTTGCCACTTTAGTCCAAAAATCCAAAATTTTTAAATCTGGGTCCCTGAGGTTTGCATTTTGTTGACATTTTAGTCCAAATTTTAAAAACCCCCTTTTTTGACTGTTGCAACCAACCTATTTGTCCTTTTGCGCAAGGGTATTCTGGGTTCTTGATCTGAGTTTGTTATAATAACTCATAAAAATGACCAAAATACCCCTGCACAAAAGGACAAAATAGGCTGGTTGCAACAGTCAAAAAAGGGAGTTTTTGAAATCTGGACTAAAATGGCAACAAAATGCAAACCTTAGGGACCCAGATTTAAAAATTTTGGATTTTGGACTAAAGTGGCAAAAGTGAGCAAACCGACCATTTTGGCTATTAACTCTTTAATGAATCTATGGCTAAAATGCCTAAAATGGCATTTGTGAAGGAAAAAAAAGGACATTTTTGTAAAATGGATAAAAAGAATCTCGAATTAGATAAAAAGAAAAGATAAATAGGTAATTTAGTTTTACTGATAAAAACACATTAGATGAGGGCGAGAACAACAAATTTAAAAGGAATGCCAAAAAAACATAACCATTAAGAAGCAACAAGAATAGGCATGC
Source organism: Helianthus annuus (assembly GCF_002127325.2). Taxonomy (NCBI): domain Eukaryota; kingdom Viridiplantae; phylum Streptophyta; class Magnoliopsida; order Asterales; family Asteraceae; genus Helianthus; species Helianthus annuus. The sequence goes on along the minus strand of NC_035436.2, from coordinate 2,315,701 downwards.
ACAAAGCATAATATATATTTATGTGTATATAAAAACAGAAAAAAAATATACCGAGCCAAGTATAAATAAAATAAAAAAAAGGGGAGTTGAAAGATTCACTCACAAGTTTACGTTAGCGATTCCTTGCAAAACTAAGCGTATGAATAGGATTTGGAGACTTGGATCAATGAAGATTATCCTATAAGTTATTTTATTTACAGGATTTGGAGACATGGATCAACGAAGACTTGGGTCAATACAATATTGGCGTGCATTCAATACATAACCAATTTTATGCAGAGAATTTTCAATTTGATGCGGTTTTATAAGTTCTTTACTAAAAATTGTTTTTGTATTTAAATTATAGTGAAGTGGTCGTAAATAAACTGAACGTTCAGCGAACAGTTTGTGAACCGTTCGGCGGGAACTTCTTTTATGTTCATTCGTTTAGTTAATGAACGAACACGAAGAAGATATTTCGTTCGATTAATTAAATGAACGAACATGAACAAAGGTCTCTTTCATTCGAATACGTTCGTGAACGTTCAGTAATATATGGTCGTTTACGTTCGTTCATGTTAGTTCGTTTACGTTCATTCATGTTAGCTTGTTTACTTTCCTTGGTATTCATTTGTTTATGTTAACTTGTTAAAAGTTTTTAACGTTTTTTAATGTTCATTTGTGTTCGTTTGCGTTTGTTTTTGTTCATTTATGTTCGTGACCAGCTTTCACAAATTGTTCACAAATAACTAAAATTCCTTAACAAATGAACAAGAACATAAACTAATGTCCCACATGCGTTCGCGAACAGTTCACAGACATAAGCATTTCCTTAACGAACGAACATAAACATGACCCCGTTCGTGTTAATTTGATTCGTTTACAGCCCTAGTGAAGAGCATGTAACATTATTCGATATGATTTCTAAAACTATTACAATATTTAAAATTGTTTTTAATGCAGGGTTACCTAGAAGTGGCAAGAGCTGCAGATTAAGATGGATAAATTATCTACAACCAGGTTTAAAAAGAGGAAACTTTTCTTTTCAAGAAGCCATGCTGATAATCAATCTACACAATAACCTAGGAAACAAGTATAAGATACTAAATCTTTAGTACATAATTATTATTATTTTTAATTTTTAATAATATTATTATCGTTTTTTTTTTCTGAATATTGATTTATTTTGTTATTTCTTTGAGAATAGATGGTCAGAAATTGCCAAACACTTGCCCGGAAGAACCGATAGCGCGGTAAAGAACTTCTGGAATTCCAACATGAAGAAGAAGTTTCTTGCTGTGAACCATGAAAATAAAGAGATTGGTGTTACTTATGGCTATGATCACCCGCGAACAGTCAACGGTCAAGATCTTCGGGTCAATGGACCATGGTCATTGATCAATCATGGCCAACATATTGAAACTGGTATTGATGTTGATCTTCCTCCACTTCCACCATCATTCATCGGTGATTCATGTTCGGTTCTTGACCATCTACCGAATACTTTTGACTCGAGTTTTGGTCAAAATTGGGATACGAATCATCTTACGATCCAGTTGGCCAGTCCCACCTCTACTCTTCATAGAGACCCGGGTTCGAGTCCAGGCAGGGGGTATTCTGCCACCTTCTTCCCAGAGGGAAACGGACTCAGCTCGGGATGGGGTATTCACCGCCAGGCAGCATTGGGACGTTGCTAGCTTGTGGAGTGTGATCACTCCAGCGGCCGGGAGGTCCGTGCAATAACCCCCCCCCCCCCAACAATATGGAGTTGATTAGTGATAAGTCGATATCCAGTTGTTTGATGTAGTACCGTGAGATCTTCGTGTTGATTATTCATCATTATTCACTCAATTATGATCGGATCACTTTGTAACAAACATATTAGACTAGCTATGTAATTATGTGTACATTACCATAGTCCAAAGGGTATCTATAATCTATGTGTATTGTATGAGGGGGTATATAGAGAGGCATACATAACCATATCTTAGGAACCCCTCGGTTTGGAAAAAAAAATGAAAAAAATTAGTAGACACCTTGTATGCTTTGAAAAAAATTAGTGAGAATCTACCAAAAGGAACATCTGGAAAAAAATTCTGGATCCGCCACTAGTCAGAACAGTTGCTTCGCTCTCAACAGTTCATAAACAAATTTGGACAGGTCCAAAACTAGATACAAGACACCACCAACACCACTATGTAAACAAATTTGGACTGAACCCACCAAATTTCTCAACAGCAAGATAAGTGTCGGCCCATAAAATCACGACGGGTTCCTTTTTTTATCCTGTGTTGCGCGTCTTTGTCACCAGCAACACAGTTGTCTGTCGTCGTCGACCGGTTTCCAATACAGGTGATACAGGTGATCAGTTATAAGTAAACCTATATTCACCATGGATTAAATTGCTGCATTTACAAAAAAAAAAAAAAAAAACACTCACAACTCGTAAAAGTTCGCTTCCACTATGTACTGTACCATCTACGGTTACCGGAAGGTTATTGTTCAACCATTCCATCTCAACAATAAATTTCGTTCGTTTATGTTCGTGAACGTTCGGTAACGTATTCGTTTGTGTTCGATAGTTCATTAGTGTTTTTAGTTTTTATATTTATTTAAATACTTCAAAATTCCAACAAATTAAATATTTAATAAGTGTCAGTGTATTATATATTCTGTTTATGAACGATTGTTTGTGTTCCTTTGTTTCCATTTGTGTTCATGAACATTAGTTTGTGCTCATTTGTGTTCGTCAACGTTCGTTGCCTAAAATTAACAAACAAACACAAACGAACACGAACAAGTTCATTTCCTTAACAAACGAATACGAACACAAATTCTCGTTAGATAAGTGTTCGTGAACGGTTCGCGAACACATATATTTCTTAACAAACGAACACGAACAAAGCCTTGTTCGTGTTCGTTCGGTTCGTTTGCAGCCCTATTCACAATCATACCGCCTCTATTGCTTCAATTACATGCATTGTTAGATAACTCCTGATTCCACATGTCTAGATTACCCGGAGGTATATTGGCTAGATACGTAGGACTTTTTGTCTATTCGATATCCTTCATGTACCTGGATGTGCGATAACCAAAATCTTGTTTCATTCAAAAGTCGTCTTAATCTTCACCTTTTTTTGTAAAGGACGAGTCTACATGCACTGCCATGTTCATAAGCCTAATTGATGTAGACTAGGAAATGGGATACGAAATCGGACCTGTTGATTCACTCAGAATACCAGGAACAATTCTTCCAAAATTCGTTGATTCTCGTAGAATACCGAAAATTGGGGGTTTCACATTCAAAACACTCACAAGTGGATTGGGAGAGAAAAATGAATTTTCATAAACTTCAAAACTGATTATCTTCCTCCCATTACATTCATATAAATAACAACGTAAATTCAAAACGGACCTCAAAACACACTTGGGCCAAAAGCTAGAACCAAATAAAAGTCCACGAAAAGCACTAAAAAACATAAAAATATAAATAACTCATAGAAATAAGCGTTTTTTTGGCCTGAACGTTGACCCAAACCACCTACGGTGTTTGTAGAAAGATGGGCTTCGTTCTCACGATCGTTTCGCCTGGTCGCACGCCCAAAACAGACACCTGTAGCCCAAGTTAGAGCCATTTTAGTGAAGCCCCTTTTGTCACGCGATCTTGGGCCTCCAAATACAATATGGCCCGCTCCTTCACACTTGGGCCCGCATCACTAATGAATATGAACTCTACTTGGTTTGTCTTCCTCAACTCCAGTTGGCCCATAAATATTTGTTTTTTTGTACTGATAGTGTATCTTCTACAGTTTGGCATAGGAGACCAAGTCATCCACATCATTGTTTTTACATTAGATGTTTTCTAGACTTTATGTTCCATTTACAAAGATCTGCACATACAAAAAAGTAACAAGAAACTACACAGGGTAGCATGGGTTGGTTTGGATCAATACTCGGCTAAAACCGAACCCAAACTGAATATTTTGCCATTTTGGTTTGGGCCCAACAAGCAAGAGCCAAGAAGTAAAGTTTATGGGTTTTGGGCCTTTGGAAGTTATAAAACAAAGAGTAAACTTCCGTTTTGCTCCCTGTGGTTTGGTCACTTTAACGGTTTTGCCCCAAACCTTTAAAAATAGTCATTTTACTCCCTGATGTTTTGGTTTTGTTGCCAGTTTGCTCCCTGCGGGGAGCAAAATGGAAAAACAAACAATTTGGATGGAGTAAGAGGCGGGGAGCAAACTGGCAAAAAAACCGAAACATCAGGGAGTAAAATGGCTATTTTTAAAAGTTTGGAGCAAAACCGTTAAAGTGACCAAACCACAGGGAGCAAAACGGAAGTTTACTCTAAAACAAATAAGTAAGAGAAATAGCATGATCTAACTTACAATAACCATGAACAGTGAAAAAACTAGGAAGATAAAAATAATATTAATATTAATAAATTAAAAATATATAAAAGGAAAAGAAGTTGCAAAAATAACATTGTATTAAAGGATATAACGTAGTTTGGTTCTTTTGTTTGGATCATATTTTGTTTTTTTTGCAACAATCATTTAATCAATCAGTAATAGTCGATCGTATTAATTTAATAGAGCTTTGCATCAGCGTTGAATTATAAAAGATGAACATAATACATAAAAGACATTTAAACTATTAAAATGCAAAATTCTTCAACAGAAAGATGTTTGTGAATGTCCAACTAAGGATCACAATGCAAAATTCTTCAAAAGAAAGCAGCATTCCACGATTTGTTATGGGTTGACCACTCAACAAGTCAACATCTAGTGATAACATAAAATGCTTAAAAAGGAAGAAAAAGATTTACTTAGTTAAGCTGTAATTCTATAGCGGCCCTTAGCAATCCTCCGTGCAATGACTCGCCTGCCCCCCTTAGTCGCTTTGCTGTATCGCAATAAATAAAAACACGAGTTGAGAACAAGAATGTTTAAGGTTGTTTTGAATAATCGAAATCATATGTAATAGAACGGTCTATTGAATATTGTGTTTGGATGCGCCTTTTGAAAGAGGTAAGGTAGCCTTGTAGAACTGAAATCAAAAGTAATAAAACTTCTATAGGATAAGGTGTTTGGATGCGCTCATGTTGTTTTAAGTTGAAGAATTGTGATTATTTAATGAAGAGTTAATAGCCAAAATGGTCCCTGAGGTTTGCTCACTTTTGCCACTTTAGTCCAAAAATCCAAAATTTTTAAATCTGGGTCCCTGAGGTTTGCATTTTGTTGACATTTTAGTCCAAATTTTAAAAACCCCCTTTTTTGACTGTTGCAACCAACCTATTTGTCCTTTTGCGCAAGGGTATTCTGGGTTCTTGATCTGAGTTTGTTATAATAACTCATAAAAATGACCAAAATACCCCTGCACAAAAGGACAAAATAGGCTGGTTGCAACAGTCAAAAAAGGGAGTTTTTGAAATCTGGACTAAAATGGCAACAAAATGCAAACCTTAGGGACCCAGATTTAAAAATTTTGGATTTTGGACTAAAGTGGCAAAAGTGAGCAAACCGACCATTTTGGCTATTAACTCTTTAATGAATCTATGGCTAAAATGCCTAAAATGGCATTTGTGAAGGAAAAAAAAGGACATTTTTGTAAAATGGATAAAAAGAATCTCGAATTAGATAAAAAGAAAAGATAAATAGGTAATTTAGTTTTACTGATAAAAACACATTAGATGAGGGCGAGAACAACAAATTTAAAAGGAATGCCAAAAAAACATAACCATTAAGAAGCAACAAGAATAGGCATGCACAAAGCATAATATATATTTATGTGTATATAAAAACAGAAAAAAAATATACCGAGCCAAGTATAAATAAAATAAAAAAAAGGGGAGTTGAAAGATTCACTCACAAGTTTACGTTAGCGATTCCTTGCAAAACTAAGCGTATGAATAGGATTTGGAGACTTGGATCAATGAAGATTATCCTATAAGTTATTTTATTTACAGGATTTGGAGACATGGATCAACGAAGACTTGGGTCAATACAATATTGGCGTGCATTCAATACATAACCAATTTTATGCAGAGAATTTTCAATTTGATGCGGTTTTATAAGTTCTTTACTAAAAATTGTTTTTGTATTTAAATTATAGTGAAGTGGTCGTAAATAAACTGAACGTTCAGCGAACAGTTTGTGAACCGTTCGGCGGGAACTTCTTTTATGTTCATTCGTTTAGTTAATGAACGAACACGAAGAAGATATTTCGTTCGATTAATTAAATGAACGAACATGAACAAAGGTCTCTTTCATTCGAATACGTTCGTGAACGTTCAGTAATATATGGTCGTTTACGTTCGTTCATGTTAGTTCGTTTACGTTCATTCATGTTAGCTTGTTTACTTTCCTTGGTATTCATTTGTTTATGTTAACTTGTTAAAAGTTTTTAACGTTTTTTAATGTTCATTTGTGTTCGTTTGCGTTTGTTTTTGTTCATTTATGTTCGTGACCAGCTTTCACAAATTGTTCACAAATAACTAAAATTCCTTAACAAATGAACAAGAACATAAACTAATGTCCCACATGCGTTCGCGAACAGTTCACAGACATAAGCATTTCCTTAACGAACGAACATAAACATGACCCCGTTCGTGTTAATTTGATTCGTTTACAGCCCTAGTGAAGAGCATGTAACATTATTCGATATGATTTCTAAAACTATTACAATATTTAAAATTGTTTTTAATGCAGGGTTACCTAGAAGTGGCAAGAGCTGCAGATTAAGATGGATAAATTATCTACAACCAGGTTTAAAAAGAGGAAACTTTTCTTTTCAAGAAGCCATGCTGATAATCAATCTACACAATAACCTAGGAAACAAGTATAAGATACTAAATCTTTAGTACATAATTATTATTATTTTTAATTTTTAATAATATTATTATCGTTTTTTTTTCTGAATATTGATTTATTTTGTTATTTCTTTGAGAATAGATGGTCAGAAATTGCCAAACACTTGCCCGGAAGAACCGATAGCGCGGTAAAGAACTTCTGGAATTCCAACATGAAGAAGAAGTTTCTTGCTGTGAACCATGAAAATAAAGAGATTGGTGTTACTTATGGCTATGATCACCCGCGAACAGTCAACGGTCAAGATCTTCGGGTCAATGGACCATGGTCATTGATCAATCATGGCCAACATATTGAAACTGGTATTGATGTTGATCTTCCTCCACTTCCACCATCATTCATCGGTGATTCATGTTCGGTTCTTGACCATCTACCGAATACTTTTGACTCGAGTTTTGGTCAAAATTGGGATACGAATCATCTTACGATCCAGTTGGCCAGTCCCACCTCTACTCTTCATAGAGACCCGGGTTCGAGTCCAGGCAGGGGGTATTCTGCCACCTTCTTCCCAGAGGGAAACGGACTCAGCTCGGGATGGGGTATTCACCGCCAGGCAGCATTGGGACGTTGCTAGCTTGTGGAGTGTGATCACTCCAGCGGCCGGGAGGTCCGTGCAATAACCCCCCCCCCCCCAACAATATGGAGTTGATTAGTGATAAGTCGATATCCAGTTGTTTGATGTAGTACCGTGAGATCTTCGTGTTGATTATTCATCATTATTCACTCAATTATGATCGGATCACTTTGTAACAAACATATTAGACTAGCTATGTAATTATGTGTACATTACCATAGTCCAAAGGGTATCTATAATCTATGTGTATTGTATGAGGGGGTATATAGAGAGGCATACATAACCATATCTTAGGAACCCCTCGGTTTGGAAAAAAAAATGAAAAAAATTAGTAGACACCTTGTATGCTTTGAAAAAAATTAGTGAGAATCTACCAAAAGGAACATCTGGAAAAAAATTCTGGATCCGCCACTAGTCAGAACAGTTGCTTCGCTCTCAACAGTTCATAAACAAATTTGGACAGGTCCAAAACTAGATACAAGACACCACCAACACCACTATGTAAACAAATTTGGACTGAACCCACCAAATTTCTCAACAGCAAGATAAGTGTCGGCCCATAAAATCACGACGGGTTCCTTTTTTTATCCTGTGTTGCGCGTCTTTGTCACCAGCAACACAGTTGTCTGTCGTCGTCGACCGGTTTCCAATACAGGTGATACAGGTGATCAGTTATAAGTAAACCTATATTCACCATGGATTAAATTGCTGCATTTACAAAAAAAAAAAAAAAAAACACTCACAACTCGTAAAAGTTCGCTTCCACTATGTACTGTACCATCTACGGTTACCGGAAGGTTATTGTTCAACCATTCCATCTCAACAATAAATTTCGTTCGTTTATGTTCGTGAACGTTCGGTAACGTATTCGTTTGTGTTCGATAGTTCATTAGTGTTTTTAGTTTTTATATTTATTTAAATACTTCAAAATTCCAACAAATTAAATATTTAATAAGTGTCAGTGTATTATATATTCTGTTTATGAACGATTGTTTGTGTTCCTTTGTTTCCATTTGTGTTCATGAACATTAGTTTGTGCTCATTTGTGTTCGTCAACGTTCGTTGCCTAAAATTAACAAACAAACACAAACGAACACGAACAAGTTCATTTCCTTAACAAACGAATACGAACACAAATTCTCGTTAGATAAGTGTTCGTGAACGGTTCGCGAACACATATATTTCTTAACAAACGAACACGAACAAAGCCTTGTTCGTGTTCGTTCGGTTCGTTTGCAGCCCTATTCACAATCATACCGCCTCTATTGCTTCAATTACATGCATTGTTAGATAACTCCTGATTCCACATGTCTAGATTACCCGGAGGTATATTGGCTAGATACGTAGGACTTTTTGTCTATTCGATATCCTTCATGTACCTGGATGTGCGATAACCAAAATCTTGTTTCATTCAAAAGTCGTCTTAATCTTCACCTTTTTTTGTAAAGGACGAGTCTACATGCACTGCCATGTTCATAAGCCTAATTGATGTAGACTAGGAAATGGGATACGAAATCGGACCTGTTGATTCACTCAGAATACCAGGAACAATTCTTCCAAAATTCGTTGATTCTCGTAGAATACCGAAAATTGGGGGTTTCACATTCAAAACACTCACAAGTGGATTGGGAGAGAAAAATGAATTTTCATAAACTTCAAAACTGATTATCTTCCTCCCATTACATTCATATAAATAACAACGTAAATTCAAAACGGACCTCAAAACACACTTGGGCCAAAAGCTAGAACCAAATAAAAGTCCACGAAAAGCACTAAAAAACATAAAAATATAAATAACTCATAGAAATAAGCGTTTTTTTGGCCTGAACGTTGACCCAAACCACCTACGGTGTTTGTAGAAAGATGGGCTTCGTTCTCACGATCGTTTCGCCTGGTCGCACGCCCAAAACAGACACCTGTAGCCCAAGTTAGAGCCATTTTAGTGAAGCCCCTTTTGTCACGCGATCTTGGGCCTCCAAATACAATATGGCCCGCTCCTTCACACTTGGGCCCGCATCACTAATGAATATGAACTCTACTTGGTTTGTCTTCCTCAACTCCAGTTGGCCCATAAATATTTGTTTTTTTGTACTGATAGTGTATCTTCTACAGTTTGGCATAGGAGACCAAGTCATCCACATCATTGTTTTTACATTAGATGTTTTCTAGACTTTATGTTCCATTTACAAAGATCTGCACATACAAAAAAGTAACAAGAAACTACACAGGGTAGCATGGGTTGGTTTGGATCAATACTCGGCTAAAACCGAACCCAAACTGAATATTTTGCCATTTTGGTTTGGGCCCAACAAGCAAGAGCCAAGAAGTAAAGTTTATGGGTTTTGGGCCTTTGGAAGTTATAAAACAAAGAGTAAACTTCCGTTTTGCTCCCTGTGGTTTGGTCACTTTAACGGTTTTGCCCCAAACCTTTAAAAATAGTCATTTTACTCCCTGATGTTTTGGTTTTGTTGCCAGTTTGCTCCCTGCGGGGAGCAAAATGGAAAAACAAACAATTTGGATGGAGTAAGAGGCGGGGAGCAAACTGGCAAAAAAACCGAAACATCAGGGAGTAAAATGGCTATTTTTAAAAGTTTGGAGCAAAACCGTTAAAGTGACCAAACCACAGGGAGCAAAACGGAAGTTTACTCTAAAACAAATAAGTAAGAGAAATAGCATGATCTAACTTACAATAACCATGAACAGTGAAAAAACTAGGAAGATAAAAATAATATTAATATTAATAAATTAAAAATATATAAAAGGAAAAGAAGTTGCAAAAATAACATTGTATTAAAGGATATAACGTAGTTTGGTTCTTTTGTTTGGATCATATTTTGTTTTTTTTGCAACAATCATTTAATCAATCAGTAATAGTCGATCGTATTAATTTAATAGAGCTTTGCATCAGCGTTGAATTATAAAAGATGAACATAATACATAAAAGACATTTAAACTATTAAAATGCAAAATTCTTCAACAGAAAGATGTTTGTGAATGTCCAACTAAGGATCACAATGCAAAATTCTTCAAAAGAAAGCAGCATTCCACGATTTGTTATGGGTTGACCACTCAACAAGTCAACATCTAGTGATAACATAAAATGCTTAAAAAGGAAGAAAAAGATTTACTTAGTTAAGCTGTAATTCTATAGCGGCCCTTAGCAATCCTCCGTGCAATGACTCGCCTGCCCCCCTTAGTCGCTTTGCTGTATCGCAATAAATAAAAACACGAGTTGAGAACAAGAATGTTTAAGGTTGTTTTGAATAATCGAAATCATATGTAATAGAACGGTCTATTGAATATTGTGTTTGGATGCGCCTTTTGAAAGAGGTAAGGTAGCCTTGTAGAACTGAAATCAAAAGTAATAAAACTTCTATAGGATAAGGTGTTTGGATGCGCTCATGTTGTTTTAAGTTGAAGAATTGTGATTATTTAATGAAGAGTTAATAGCCAAAATGGTCCCTGAGGTTTGCTCACTTTTGCCACTTTAGTCCAAAAATCCAAAATTTTTAAATCTGGGTCCCTGAGGTTTGCATTTTGTTGACATTTTAGTCCAAATTTTAAAAACCCCCTTTTTTGACTGTTGCAACCAACCTATTTGTCCTTTTGCGCAAGGGTATTCTGGGTTCTTGATCTGAGTTTGTTATAATAACTCATAAAAATGACCAAAATACCCCTGCACAAAAGGACAAAATAGGCTGGTTGCAACAGTCAAAAAAGGGAGTTTTTGAAATCTGGACTAAAATGGCAACAAAATGCAAACCTTAGGGACCCAGATTTAAAAATTTTGGATTTTGGACTAAAGTGGCAAAAGTGAGCAAACCGACCATTTTGGCTATTAACTCTTTAATGAATCTATGGCTAAAATGCCTAAAATGGCATTTGTGAAGGAAAAAAAAGGACATTTTTGTAAAATGGATAAAAAGAATCTCGAATTAGATAAAAAGAAAAGATAAATAGGTAATTTAGTTTTACTGATAAAAACACATTAGATGAGGGCGAGAACAACAAATTTAAAAGGAATGCCAAAAAAACATAACCATTAAGAAGCAACAAGAATAGGCATGCACAAAGCATAATATATATTTATGTGTATATAAAAACAGAAAAAAAATATACCGAGCCAAGTATAAATAAAATAAAAAAAAGGGGAGTTGAAAGATTCACTCACAAGTTTACGTTAGCGATTCCTTGCAAAACTAAGCGTATGAATAGGATTTGGAGACTTGGATCAATGAAGATTATCCTATAAGTTATTTTATTTACAGGATTTGGAGACATGGATCAACGAAGACTTGGGTCAATACAATATTGGCGTGCATTCAATACATAACCAATTTTATGCAGAGAATTTTCAATTTGATGCGGTTTTATAAGTTCTTTACTAAAAATTGTTTTTGTATTTAAATTATAGTGAAGTGGTTGTAAATAAATTGAACGTTCAGCGAACAGATCGTGAACCGTTTGACGGGAAGTTCGTTTATGTTTGTTCGTTTAGTTAATGAACGAACACGAACAAGATATTTCGTTCGATTAATTAAATGAACGAACACGAACAAAGGTCTCATTCATTCGACTATGTTCGTTAACGTTCAGTAATATGGTCGTTTACGTTCGTTCATGTTAGTTCGCTTACGTTCGTTCATGTTAGCTCCTTTACTTTCCTTGGTATTCATTTGTTTATGTTAACTTGTTAAAAGTTTTTAACGTTTTTAAATGTCAAGTTTAATGTTCATTTGTGTTCGTTTGCGTTTGTTTTTGTTCGTTCATGTTCGTGACCAGCTTTCACGAATTGTTCGCGAATAACTAAAATTCCTTAACAAATGAACAAGAACCCCATAAACTAAGGTTCCACATGCGTCCGCGAACAGTTCATGGACATAAGCATTTCCTTAACAAACGAACATAAACATGACCCTGTTCGTGTTAATTTGATTCGTTTACAGCCCTAGTGAAGAGCATGTAACATTATTCGATATGATTTCTAAAACTATTACAATATTTAAAATTGTTTTTAATGCAGGGTTACCTAGAAGTGGCAAGAGCTGCAGATTAAGATGGATAAATTATCTACAACCAGGTTTAAAGAGAGGAAACTTTTCTTTTCAAGAAGCCATGCTGATAATCAATCTACACAATAACCTGGGAAACAAGTATAAGATACTAAATTTTTAGTACATTTTTATTATTATTTTTATTTTTTAATAATATTATTATCGTTTTTGTTTTCTAAATATTGATTTATTTTGTTATTTCTTTGAGAATAGATGGTCAGAAATTGCCAAACACTTGCCCGGAAGAACCGATAGCGCGGTAAAGAACTTCTGGAATTCCAACATGAAGAAGAAGTTTCTTGCTGTTAACCATGAAAATAAAGAGATTGGTGTTACTTATGGCTATGATCACCCGCAAACAGTCAACGGTCAAGATCTTCGGGTCAATGGAATGTGGTCATTGATCAATCATGGCCAAAATATTGAAACTGGTATTAATGTTGATCTTCCTCCACTTCCACCGTCATTCATCGGTGATTCATGTCATCTACCGAATACTTTTGACTCGAGTTTTGGTCGAAATTGGGATATGAATCATCTTACGATGCAATTTGAGTCAAGTGAAATGAACAATATGGAGTTGATTAGTGATAAGTGAGATCTTCGTGTTGATTATTCATCATTATTCACTTAATTATGATCGGATCGCTTTGTAACGAACATATTAGACTAGCTATGTAATTATGTGTCATTACCATAGTCTAAAGGGTATCTATAATCTATGTGTTTTGTATGAGGGGGGTATATATAGAGGCATACATAACCATATCTTAGGAACCCCTCGGTTTGGAAAAAAAATGAAAAAAATTAGTAGAAACCTTGTATGATTTGAAAAAAAAAAATTAGTGAGAATCTACCAAAAGGAACATCTGGAAAAAATTTCTGGATTCGCCACTAGTCAGAACAGTTGCTCCGCTCTCAACAGTTCATTAACAAATTTGGACAGGCCCAAAACTAGGTACAAGACACCACCAACACCACTATGTAAACAAATTTGGACTGAACCCACCAAATTTCTCAACAGCAAGATAAGTGTCGGCCCATAAAATCACGACGGGTTCCTTTTTTTAATCCTGTGTTGCGCGTCTTTGTCACCAGCAACACAGTTGTCTGTCGTCGTCGACCGGTTTCCAAAACATGTGATCAGTTATAAGTAAACCTGTATTCACCATGGATTAAATTGCTGCATTTACAACAACAACAAAAAAAAAAAAAAAAAAAAAAAAAAAAAAAAAAAAACCCTCACAACTGGTAAAAGTTCGCTTCCTACTGTACCATCTATGGTTACCAGAAGGGCGGAAGGTTATTGTTCAACCATTCCATCTCAACAATAACTTATTTGGATGTGTAGATGGAACATACCTTAAGACGCAACTTTTTAGATTGAGATGAAAGGTGATGAAACCAGGGGCGGTTCTTAGAAGAGCCGTGGCAGGGCCACGGCCCGGGCAAGTTTTTCGGGCGTAGTGCTAATTTTCCGCATTTCGATCGAAATTTTTTATATATAATATGTTTGGCCCGGGCTTGTCCGGGCTTTTTTTAGTGCCCTTGTCTTTCGGCCCTGGCATGTTCAACGGGCAAGATCCGCCATTGGATGAAACTCCATCTACTTATCTCAATCACGTTAGGGACTGTGTTGACACTCTTAACCTCCGATCGTACCTGTTAAAGATAGAGACCTCGTTATGCTTCTTATCTCTGATCTTCGTGAAAAATACTATGGCCTTAAATCTTACAATCACTGCACGCCAATTTCCTACCGCATTTAATGAACTTCATGCTTTTCAACGATCCACGACTACATGTTTGGGAAAACCCTGCTTAACCACTCTCTTTATACACATCATCTGCAACTTTTGGATTCTTTTCACAATAATCCCAACTATTAGTCGCTCTACAACTCACTACGCAACTTGGTTTTCAATTAATACCCACCAACCCATCTAGTTCCCACGCCTTTTATGGTTTCTATCAACCTGGAAACCGTCAACGCAAGAACTCTTGTGGTAACAACTATGGTCGTGGTGATGGACGCCAATTTGGTTGGTCGTCACTCGAAACACAATAGACGTTGAAAATTGCAATGAGTGTGGACGTGTGTATTCTGCACGTCTCATCACCATACCCTAATTGGGACCCCTTTACCATCTATGTTAGGCCTACATCCAACTATGTTCACAATTAGGGCTGCAATCGAACCAAATGTTCGGCGAACAGTTCGTGAATCGTTCGGTGGGAAGTTCGTTTATTAAACAAACAAACACGAACAAGAAATTTCGTTCGTTTATGTTCGTGAACGTTCGGTAACGTATTCGTTTGTGTTCGATAGTTCATTAGTGTTTTTAGTTTTTATATTTATTTAAATACTTCAAAATTCCAACAAATTAAATATCTAATAAGTGTCAGTGTATTATATATTCTGTTTATGAACGATTGTTTGTGTTCCTTTGTTTCCATTTGTGTTCATGAACATTAGTTTGTGCTCATTTGTGTTCGTCAACGTTCGTTGCCTAAAATTAACAAACAAACACAAACGAACACGAACAAGTTCATTTCCTTAACAAACGAATACGAACACAAATTCTCGTTCGATAAGTGTTCGTGAACGGTTCGCGAACACATATATTTCTTAACAAACGAACACGAACAAAGCCTTGTTCGTGTTCGTTCGGTTCGTTTGCAGCCCTATTCACAATCATACCGCCTCTATTGCTTCAATTACATGTATTGTTAGATAACTCCTGATTCCACATGTCTAGATTACCCGGAGGTATATTGGCTAGATACATAGGACTTTTTGTCTATTCGATATCCTTCGTGTACTTGGATGGGCGATAACCAAAATCTTGTTTCATTCAAAATTCGTCTTAATCTTCACCTTTTTTTGTACAGGACGAGTCGATCTACATGCACTGCCATGTTCATAAGCCTAATGAATATGAACTCTACTTGGTTTGTCTTCCTCAACTCCAGTTGGCCCATAAATATTTGTTTTTTGTACTGACAGTGTATCTTCTACAGTTTGGCATAGGCAGCCAAGTCATCCACATCATTGTTTTTACATTAGATGTTTTCTAGACTTTCTGTTCCATTTACAAAGATCTGCACATATAAAAAAGTAACAAGAAACTGCACAGGGTAGGCATGGGTTGGTTTGGATCAATACTCGGCTAAAACCGAATCCAAACTGAATATTTTGCCATTTTGGTTTGGGCCCAACAAGCAAGAGCCAAGAAGTAAAGTTTATGGGTTTTGGGCCCTTGGCAGTTATAAAACAAATAAGGGGCTATTTGTTTACCTCTTAATGAGGCTCTTAATGGTTCAGATCTCTTACTGGTTCAGCACTTAATGGTTCAGACTGTTTGTTTCGTGAGCAGATATCTGAATGGTTCAGACATTTGCCTCTGAATGGTGAAGTATTATACTGAGTCTGAATGGTTAAGACCTCTAATCTGAATTGGTCAGACATTTGCCTCTGAAGGGTTAAGCATTATACTGGCTCTTAATGGTTCAGACCTCTTACTGGTTCAGCACAGTGAAAAAACTAGGAAGATAAAATTAATATTAATATTAATAAATTGAAAATATATAAAAGGAGAATAAGTTGCAAAAATAACATTGTATTAAAGGACATAACGTAGTTTGGTTCTTTTGTTTGGATCATATTTTGGTTTTTTTGCAACAATCATTTAATCAATCAATAATAGTCGATCGTATTAATTTAATAGAGCTTTGAACATAATACATAAAAGAAATTTAAACTATTAAAATCATATTCTCCAGAATTCATCCAGAAAATAAAAAAGATGTTTGTGAATGCCCAACTAAAGATCGCAATGCAAAATTCTTCAAAAGAAAGCAGCATTCCACGATTTGTTATGGGTTGACCACTCAACAAGTCAACATCTAGTGATAACATAAAATGCTTAAAAAGGAAGAAAAAGATTTACTTAGTTAAGCTGTAATTCTATAGCGGCCCTTAGCAATCCTCCGTGCAATGACTCGCCTGCCCCCCTTAGTCGCTTTGCTGTATCGCAATAAATAAAAACACGAGTTGAGAACAAGAATGTTTAAGGTTGTTTTGAATAATCGAAATCATATGTAATAGAACGGTCTATTGAATATTGTGTTTGGATGCGCCTTTTGAAAGAGGTAAGGTAGCCTTGTAGAACTGAAATCAAAAGTAATAAAACTTCTATAGGATAAGGTGTTTGGATGCGCTCATGTTGTTTTAAGTTGAAGAATTGTGATTATTTAATGAAGAGTTAATAGCCAAAATGGTCCCTGAGGTTTGCTCACTTTTGCCACTTTAGTCCAAAAATCCAAAATTTTTAAATCTGGGTCCCTGAGGTTTGCATTTTGTTGACATTTTAGTCCAAATTTTAAAAACCCCCTTTTTTGACTGTTGCAACCAACCTATTTGTCCTTTTGCGCAAGGGTATTCTGGGTTCTTGATCTGAGTTTGTTATAATAACTCATAAAAATGACCAAAATACCCCTGCACAAAAGGACAAAATAGGCTGGTTGCAACAGTCAAAAAAGGGAGTTTTTGAAATCTGGACTAAAATGGCAACAAAATGCAAACCTTAGGGACCCAGATTTAAAAATTTTGGATTTTGGACTAAAGTGGCAAAAGTGAGCAAACCGACCATTTTGGCTATTAACTCTTTAATGAATCTATGGCTAAAATGCCTAAAATGGCATTTGTGAAGGAAAAAAAAGGACATTTTTGTAAAATGGATAAAAAGAATCTCGAATTAGATAAAAAGAAAAGATAAATAGGTAATTTAGTTTTACTGATAAAAACACATTAGATGAGGGCGAGAACAACAAATTTAAAAGGAATGCCAAAAAAACATAACCATTAAGAAGCAACAAGAATAGGCATGCACAAAGCATAATATATATTTATGTGTATATAAAAACAGAAAAAAAATATACCGAGCCAAGTATAAATAAAATAAAAAAAAGGGGAGTTGAAAGATTCACTCACAAGTTTACGTTAGCGATTCCTTGCAAAACTAAGCGTATGAATAGGATTTGGAGACTTGGATCAATGAAGATTATCCTATAAGTTATTTTATTTACAGGATTTGGAGACATGGATCAACGAAGACTTGGGTCAATACAATATTGGCGTGCATTCAATACATAACCAATTTTATGCAGAGAATTTTCAATTTGATGCGGTTTTATAAGTTCTTTACTAAAAATTGTTTTTGTATTTAAATTATAGTGAAGTGGTTGTAAATAAATTGAACGTTCAGCGAACAGATCGTGAACCGTTTGACGGGAAGTTCGTTTATGTTTGTTCGTTTAGTTAATGAACGAACACGAACAAGATATTTCGTTCGATTAATTAAATGAACGAACACGAACAAAGGTCTCATTCATTCGACTATGTTCGTTAACGTTCAGTAATATGGTCGTTTACGTTCGTTCATGTTAGTTCGCTTACGTTCGTTCATGTTAGCTCCTTTACTTTCCTTGGTATTCATTTGTTTATGTTAACTTGTTAAAAGTTTTTAACGTTTTTAAATGTCAAGTTTAATGTTCATTTGTGTTCGTTTGCGTTTGTTTTTGTTCGTTCATGTTCGTGACCAGCTTTCACGAATTGTTCGCGAATAACTAAAATTCCTTAACAAATGAACAAGAACCCCATAAACTAAGGTTCCACATGCGTCCGCGAACAGTTCATGGACATAAGCATTTCCTTAACAAACGAACATAAACATGACCCTGTTCGTGTTAATTTGATTCGTTTACAGCCCTAGTGAAGAGCATGTAACATTATTCGATATGATTTCTAAAACTATTACAATATTTAAAATTGTTTTTAATGCAGGGTTACCTAGAAGTGGCAAGAGCTGCAGATTAAGATGGATAAATTATCTACAACCAGGTTTAAAGAGAGGAAACTTTTCTTTTCAAGAAGCCATGCTGATAATCAATCTACACAATAACCTGGGAAACAAGTATAAGATACTAAATTTTTAGTACATTTTTATTATTATTTTTATTTTTTAATAATATTATTATCGTTTTTGTTTTCTAAATATTGATTTATTTTGTTATTTCTTTGAGAATAGATGGTCAGAAATTGCCAAACACTTGCCCGGAAGAACCGATAGCGCGGTAAAGAACTTCTGGAATTCCAACATGAA